>NC_054488.1:3454407-3701907 GCF_017639515.1 Carcharodon carcharias | reverse complement strand
TTTCACTGTCCACTGATCTGGTCATCTTTTCAGGTGACTATAATTTAATCAGGTTCATCAGACATCAGTTTCTCTTTACATCTCCATGCTGCCCCTTTCTGATCAGATGAAAAATTTGAGTGTTCAGTCACTCTATCATTAATTATCGAGTCTAGCAATTTCTTAACAACAGATGTTTGGCTAACTGGTCTATAATTCCCTACTTTCCCTCACCCACTTTTCTTAAATATCAGAGTGACATGCATAATTTTCCAAACTAAAGGGATGATTTTCGAATGGAGAGAACTTTGAAAGATTATATTTAGAGCATCAGCAACTTTCTTGCCTACTTCCTTTAAACTCGGGGATGGAAACTACCTGGTCCTGTTATTTGTCAGTCTTTAATATCATTCTTTTCTTCATGACTGTTATCGTGCTTACATTAATTTTGGTGAGTTCCTATTGCTGATTCAATATGAGTTTCCATGCTGACCTCTTCCTCTACTGTAGAAACTGACACAAAGTAATTATTCAACATGCCCTCCATTTTCATTGACAATATCACCATTAAAACTTTTAATCACTAATATCAAACCAGCCCTTAATCTCTTCCATTCCAATGAAAACAGTTCTAAGTTCTTCCTTGTATTTTTATCAATCCCGGGTCAATCAACATCCTTGTGAATCTCTACAGCCTCAGCATTTTGCAATAGTTCTTTTTATTCATTCAAGGGATGTGGGCTTTGCTGGCTGGGCCAGCATTTATTGTCTGTCACTAGTTGCCCTTGAGAAGGTGGTGATGAGCTGCCTTCTAGAGCCGCTGCAGTCCATGTGGTGTAGGTACACGCACAGTGCTCTTAGGGAGAGAGTTCCAGGATTTTGACCCAGTGACAGTGAAGGAACGGTGATATATTTCCAAGTCAGGATGGTGAGGGACTTGGAAGGGAACTTGCAGATGGTGGTGTTCCCATCTATCTGCTGCCCTTATCCTTCTAGATGGTAGTGGCCGTGGGTTTGGAAGGTGCTGTCTAAAGAGCCTTGGTGAGTTTCTGCAGTGTGGAGTCTGTCACCACAACTGTGGTCTTACAAAGGTTTTACTTAGCTTATTCATTACTGACTTTTCTAATCTGTATTCTTGTCATTAAACCCAGGATTTCATAGTTTTTATCACCTTATCCGTTTGAGGTGCTACGGTTAATGTTTGGCAAACCTGAAACCCCAGGTCACTATGTTCTTCCCCATGAATAAACACTTTTTAAACCAAAATGTAACACCTGGCATTGAACTCCTTGGCACATTTTATGATCTTGTCCACCACCTAATCAACATTTCTAGCACTTCTCTCTGTTCTTCAGAATTTTTCACCATGTCTCCTATTGTCTGGACACCAATTCCTCTAGGCTTATATCCAGATCTTTCATTGACACAGTGAACAGAAATGGCCCCATAGTTGAATCCCGTGGGACTCCACAACATACTCCCAACCACATTGAAAAACTGCTCTTCATCCTATTTTCTATTTCCACAGTTCTAAGCAGTTTTGTACCCAATTTTCTACATTACTTCTAATTCCATTCCCCTTAATCTCTGCCCCTCTACCCCCCAACCACTCCAATTGGAGACATTAGTCTTTGTCTCCTTGTTTATAATACCAAACCAGTGACTGGTATAAATGCAGCTAGTTGGGGATTTATCTTAACTGGGTGAACCTTGTTTCTCTTTAGTGAGCCTTTGGGACTGGAGCACACCATGGAGCAAATGCTACAGACTGTTCTCTTCCTTTCTGCGGTAGAATCTGCTTTCGCCAGGGAATCCAGTCAACCTACTGTCAACATAGCTGTTGTACTCGGAGGATCTTGGTATCACATGGAAATCAGGGGCAGCTTTAATCGAGAGACCTACCAGGACCTGCCTGTACAAATCAATGCCATCACAGTGATTGTGAACAACACCAATCCCAGGAGCCTGATCACTCACATTTGTGATGTGCTGACCAGATCCAGAATCCATGCTGTTATCTTTGAAGATGATATTGAATCTGAGGCTGTCGCACAAATTCTGGACTTTATCTCTGCACAAGTATCAGCTCCAATCATCGGAATGAGTGGAGGCTCCACTGTTGTGTTCACTCCAAAGGTTAGTTCCAGTTACAGTCTCACGAATAGCAATCTGATGTTCCACAGGACTGTGGTGAGATGACACCTGGGGTACTGACTGCGATTTTGGTCTCCATATCTAAGGAAAGATGTACTTGACTTGGAGGCAGAGCAGCAAAAATCCAGGGCAAACACGACTGCAGTAAGTGTTTGCGGTTTGAGGAACTTGAGCTCAGAGTCACTGAGCTGGAGGCAGAGCTGCAGACACTGCCACACATCAGAGAGGAAAATAGTTACCTGGATGCTTTGTACCAGGAGGGAGTCACAACACTTAGGATAGGGTCTTCCGATTTACTCAGTGGCCAGGGCCAGGAGGGTGTGACTGTGAGTGAGGCAGGTAAGGGGACCCAGGGGGCCAGAATGCAGGAGTGTAAGCGTCTGCAATTGTCCAATGGGTTTGAGGTTCTCTCAGCTTGTTTGGATGTGAGTGGGGGCTGCAGGGTGGATGAGCTAACTGACCACGGCACCGTGGAACAGGAAACCATCCAAGTGGGGGCAACAAACAGGAATGATGTGGTAGTAGCGGACAATAGAGTGAGGGGGATTGACACTGTTCTCTGTAGCAAAGAGCAAGAGTCCAGACAGCTGTGTTGCCTGCCTGGTGCCAGGGTTTGGGACATCTGCTCAGGGCTGGAGAGGAAGTTGTGGTCGGAAAGGGAGGATCTAATGCTTGTGGTGCACATAAGTACCAATGACATAGGCAGGATGAGGAACGAGGATCTGCATAGCCAGTATGACAAGCTAGGCATCAAATTAAGAAGCAGAACCTCAAAAGTAATAATCTCTGGATTATTACCTGAGCCATGTGCAAATTAGCGTAGGACAAATAAGATTAGAGAGATGAATATGTGGCTCAAAGACTGGGTGTGGGAGAAGTGGGTTACAGTTTGTGGGGCAGTGGCACAGTATTGGGGAAAGTGGGATCTGTACCATTGGGAGGGTCTACACCTCAACCCTGCTGGGGCTAGTGTCCTCATGAGCCTCCTAATTAGGGAAGGAAAGAGGCTTTTAAACTGAATAGTGGGGGCAAGGGAAATTTGGAAAGATGTGGTAAACCAAAGAGCAGAGACAAGACAAGGGAGACCTGTAGGAATATGGGAAATGATAAACAGACTGTGACAGGAAGGGACAGAGAGTACCAATCTAAGAGTAAATCAGCAGATAAGGCTAAATGCTACAAATATAATAAAAGGACAAAACTAAAGGCTCTGTATCTAAACCCACATAGCAGTCAAAACAAAAACCGATGAACTGATAGCGCAAATAGAAATAAATAAGTACAGTTTGATAGCCATTACAGAGACACAGCTACAAGATGACATAGATTGGGACTGAATATTGAAGTGCATGTGACATTTAGGAAGGACAGGAAGTTAGGAAAAGGTGGAGGGGTGGTTCTGTTCATTAATGATGGTATTAGCGCAATAGAGAGGGATGACCTAAGTTCAGGAAACCAGCATGTAGAAACAGTTTGGGTTGAGATGAGGAATGATAAAGTCAAGGAGTCACTTGTGGTCCCTTAATTATAACTACACTGTATGGCAGAGTATAAAAGAAGAGATAATGGGAGTTTCCCAGAAAGGTACAGCAATAATCATAGAGGATTTTAATCTACATATAGACTGGAAAAATTCAGATGGCAAGGTAGCGTAGATGAGGATGTTTTTGGGATCATTTCTAAGAACAGCACCTTCTGGAGGAAGCAAAGAGCAGGTTATACTAGATCTGGTATTGTGCAAGGCACCCCAAGGTAACAGCAATCATAATACAATTGAATTTTACATTCATTTTGAGAGAGAATTAAGTGTGTCCAAGACTAGTACTTTAAACTTAAATAGGGGCAATTATGAAGGCATGAAAGCAGAGCTAGCTAAAGTGAACTGGCAAATGATGTAAAGGGACATGTCAATAGAAGTTCAGTGACAGACATGTAAAGGGAATTTCAGAATTCACAGAATATGTACAATCCAGTGAGAAAGAAAAATTCCAAGGGCAGGCCCACCATCTGTGGTTAACTAAAAACGTTAAAGACAGCATTAAACTTAAAGAAAAATCATATGATTACGCAAAAACGGGTGGCAGGTCAGAAAATTGGAAAAAACATAACAACAAAAAATGACAAAAATATTAATAAGGAGAGAAAATTGGACTGAGGGAAAGTGAGCTAGCAACATAAAGATGGATAGTAAGAGTTTCTATAGATATTTAAATAAGGAAGTTAACAAAGTGAGTGTTAGTCCTATAGAGAGTACATCGGGGAATTGATAATGGAAAGTAGGGAGATGGTGAATTAATTAATCAGATATTTTGCTTCGGTCTTCACTATAAAGGAGACAAGTAACATCCCGGAAATAGCTGTAAATCAGGAAATGGATGGGAAGGCAGGACTTGGGAAAATTACAAACAATTGAGCAAATTGTTAGGGCTATAGGCTGACAAATCCCAGGTCTGGATGGACTTCACCCTAAGGTCTTTAAAGAAGTGGTTAGTGCACCGAAGCACTGGTTTTAACTTTCCAAAATTCTCTAGATTCGGGGAAAGTTCCATTAGATTGGAAACTAGAAAATATAACTCCTTTATTCAAAAAGGGAGGGAGACAGAAAGCAGGAAACTATAGGCCAGTTAGCCTAACATCCGTTATAGGGAAGTTAGAAGCTATTATTAAAGATGTTATAGCGGGGCACTTGGAAAAATTCAAGGGTCAGTTGTTGTATTGATACTTAAGTGTAATGAATCTCAAGGATGACCATAAGACATAGGAGCAGAAATTAGGCCATTCGGCCCATCGAGTCTGCTCCGCCATTCAATCATGGCTGATAAGTTTCTCAGCCCCATTCTCCCGCCTTCTCCCCATAATCTTCGATCTCCTTACCAATCAAGAACCTATCTATCTCGGTCTTAAATACACTCAATGACCTGGCCTCCACAGTCTTCTGTGGCAATGAATTCCATAGATTCACCACTCTCTGGCTAAAGAAGTTTCTCCTCATCTCTGTTCTAAAAGGTCTTCCCTTTACTCTGAGGCTGTGCCCTCGGGTCCTAGTCTCTCCTACTAACGGAAACATCTTCCCCACGTCCACTCTATCCAGGCCTTTCAGTATTCTGTAAGTTTCAATCAGATCCCCCCTCATCCTTCTAAACTCCATCGAGTATAGACCCAGAGTCCTCAAACATTCCTCATATGTTAAGCCTTTCATTCTTGGGATCATTCTCGTGAACCTCCTCCAGGGCCAGCACATCCTTCCTGAGATACGGGGCCCAAAATTGCTCACAATATTTTAAGTGTGGTCTGACCAGAGCCTTATAAAGCCTCAGCAGCACATCCCTGCTTTTATATTCTAGTCCTCTCGAAATAAATGCCAACATTGCATTTGCCTTCCTAACTACCGACTCATCCTGCAAGTTAACCTTAAGAGAATCCTGGACTAGGACTCCCAAGACCCTTTGCACTCCAGATTTCTGAATTCTCTCCCCATTTAGAAAATAGTCCATGCCTCTATTCTTCCCATGACCTCACACTTCCCCATGTTGTATTCCATCTGCCACTTCTTTGCCCATTCTCCTAACCTGTCCAAATCCTTCTGCAGCCTCCCTGCCTCCTCAATACTACCTGTCCCTCCACCTATCTTTGTATCATCTGCAAACTTAGCCAGGATGCCCTCAGTTCCTTCATCTAGATCATTAATGTATAAAGTGAAAAGTTGTGGTGCCAACACTGACCCCTGCGGAACTCCACTAGTCACCAGCCGCCATCCTGAGAAGGACCCCCTTATCCCCTCTCTCTGCCTCTTGCCAGACAGCCAATCTTCTATCCATGCTAGTACCTTGCCTCTAACACTATGGGCTCTTACCTTACTGAGCAGCCTCCTGTGCGGCACCTTGTCAAAGGCCTTCTGGAAGTCCAAGTAGATAATATCCATTGGCTCTCCTTTGTCTAACCTACTCGTTACCTCCTCAAAGAATTCTAACAGATTTGTCAGGCATGACCTCCCCTTGATGAAACCATGCTGACTTTGCCCTATTTTACCATGGACTTCCAAGTATTCTGAAATCTCATCCTTAATGGATGGATGGAATCTCTAAGCCATTGTGCATGGTAAGTTTGGCAGTGGTTGGTTTAGCCATCACTTGCCACATTTTGGGTACACACATTTCAATGTGCAAAGTGGAAGGATATTTGCACCTGCACCTGTATCCAGTTTTGCCTAGAATTGATGCTGTCGCTGCATCTGTGGGAACATAATCTGGATAGTGGCAAAGCCTTCTGATGGTATCACTATGGCAATACATTCTCACATTCTTTGATGTTCACTGTGTGGAATGTCTGCTCACTTTGTGCTTGCATATTCTGGTCATTCTCATCATCTGACCACATAGCTTCGCTAGACATTTCATGGATCTTCTTCTAGCGATGTCTGATTTGTGCTCCTGATTGCTTAGGATGCTGTACCTGTCTGGCCTCTGGTAGTGACTTTTGATGATATTGAACCAATTGTTCTGGCTTTTTCATTCTGTACTGGCATTTCCAGTGTCTACTGGTGCCACCTGCCTTGCATATATGGTAGACAATTTTCGAGAGCATGTATGAGGCTGCACCACCTGTATTGCTTACTAGGTTTGTCTATGTTGGTTATTATGCCAATGGTGGTTGAATTACACGTAGCCTATTGTTCACCTGTAGACAGCTGTAAGGCTTTATACTTGTATCCGCTTTTTAGTTGTGCTGTGCCATGTTGTAACTTATGGGTTTGTCTAAGAGGTCTTTTGCAATACTTCTATTGGTGTAGATGCTATCACAAATTCGATTATTCTGTCAACCAGTTCAGTCGCATAAAATTGCAATCAAGCTCCTTGTCTCTGCATCCACTTATGAATGATGAATAGCTTCCTTTGGCTCTTGCCTAAAGGACATGAATTCCAGATGATGTATTCTGAAGTTACCTTCACTCATTATTGATCTTTGAGTGTTGTCTTATCTTGTTCAGATTTTTAAGATCTGATAGAACTGAGGTCTGTGGAGGATCAGTCAGTGGAGGCATCATTGTCGATAGCAATTTCAATATTTATGGTTTGTTTATCTGGTTCAGAAATAGTGAGGTCCAGAAAACATTATTCTATGCGTTGTCTGAACAGAGTGAACTCAGAGGAGGAGGACCACTGCCTTCCAATTGCACGTTAGAAATTCTGTCGTCATCATCTGGCTTTTTTGCAGGGTCAGTAGGATTATCAGTGACTTTTCACAGACTCTTAAGGACTGTTTCTGTGGCTCCCTGAGTTGTAGTGCCTTAAGTGGCTACAGCTTTAACTGGTCCTAGTTGGTTGCTTGACTGCAATGGTGGTGCTGTTGAGCTGCTCCTACCTTCCTGGGCTTGCTTGAAGCTCTTCCCACTAAGCAGTGATTTTGGTGCAAAAATGGTGTGCAAGGCTGAAAAGGTAATTAGTGAAACAGTGACTGTGAAAGCAGTGGGAAGGAGCGGGAACTCATCACGGCATTAAGTAATGCAGGACAGAGCAAGAGTTCAGTCAGGACTGGTGGGAAAGAGTGAGAACACAGCGGGGCATAAAGTATCTATCCACCAGGAGCCAGACTGTAGGTTCAGAGCCTGCGTTTGGAAAGAAAAATCAAGATGTTATCTCACAAGGAAGCAGGTGGGTGATTGGATAGTGAGAATTTCTTATCTTACCTAAACAATGGAATAAACTGGTCAATCTTATCTTTCTTTTTTAAAAGATAAGGTTTATTACTATTAGTAATGTGTTTTAAGTTTTAGTAGGGTTTACTGGCATTAAAAAGGCTTATTAGCATTGCTAAATTAGCTGTGTATTAGCAGCAGTAAGGTTTATTAGCAGTAGCAAGGTTATTAACTAACAGGAATGACAGGGCAGCTCCAATCACTAGAGTGTGCATCCTGTGCTATGTGGGAACTCCAGGACACATCTCATGTCCTGGATAACAACTAGTGCAGGAAATGTCATCAGTTACAGGAGCTTGAGCTCTTAGTTTTGGAAATTGAGCAGCAGCTGGCCTCACTGTGGTGCATCCATGAGGTTGAGATTTTTGTCTTAGAACATTTATAGATGTGCTCATTCCATTGCTTAAGAGTATGCAGAGAAAGAGGAAATGGATGACCACCAAACAGTCAAGGAGAAACAGAGAGATAATGCACGAGTCCCCTGAGTGCATTCCACTCTCCAACCAGTATTCAGTTGTGATTAATCAATGGTTCATCTGGGCCAGAGCCAGGTTCATGGCAGAGCTGTACAGAGGGAGTCAAGGAAGACAGGCAGAGCAATAATGATAGGTGATTCAATAATTATGGGAATAGACGGGTCTTTCTCCAGACACAGACATGAATCCAGGATGGTGTTGCTTCCCTCATGCCAGAGTCAAGGATGTCACTGAACAGCTGCAGAGGACCCGTAAGGAGGAAGGTGAACAGCCAGCAGCTTTGGTTCACATTGGTACGAACAACATAGGCAGAAAAAGAGAAGTGATCCTGCAGTCAAAATTTAGGGAACTGGGTAGGAAATGAGCAAGCAGGACCTCAAAAGTAGTAAGATAAAAGCAAATACTGCAGATTCTGGAAATCTAGAACAAAAACAAAAATACCCAAAAAAACTCAGCAGGTCTGACAGCATCTGCGGAGAGGAACACAGTTAACTTTTCAAGTCTGTGTGACTCTTCAACAGAACTAACGATATAGAGAAATGGGGTGAAATATAAGCTGGTTGAGGGGGTGGGACAGGTAGAGCTCAATATGGGCCCAGTGATAGGTGGAGGCAAAGAAGAGATTGCCAAAGATGTCATAGACAAAAGGACAAAGGGGTGTTGACAGTGGTGACATTATCTAAAGGATATGCTAATGGGGACATTATGGGTAGCAAGCAGGGCAAGTAAGTGACAGATAGCCCTAGTGGAGATAGGGTGGGGGGAAGGGATTGAAATGGGCTAAAAGGTGGAGATAAAGTGATAGATTGAAATAAATTTAAAAATAGGTGGGAAAAGAAAAATATATTTGTAAAAAAATAATAAATTATTGGAAAAAAGGGGAATCAGAAAGGGGGTGGGGATGGAGGAGAGAGTTCATAATCTAAAATTGTTGAACTCAATATTCAGTCCAGAAGGCTGTAAAGTGCCTAGTCGAAAGATGAAGTGCTGTTCCTCCAGTTTGCGTTGAGCTTCACTGGAACACTGCAGCAGGCCAAGGACGGACATGTGGGCAAGAGAGCAGGGTGGAGTGTTAAAATGGCAAGCGACAGGGAGGTCTGGGTCATGCTTGCAAACAGACCGAAGGTGTTCCACAAAGCGGTCACCCAGTCTGCGTTTGGTCTCTCCAATGTAGAGGAAACCGCATTGGGAGCAACAAATGCAGTAGACTAAGTTGGGGGAAATGCAAGTGAAATGTTGCTTCACTTGAAAGGAGTGTTTGGGCCCTTGGACGGTGAGGAGGGGGTGGGGGAAGTAGGGGTGTTGCACCTTCTGTGATTGAATGGGAAGGTGCCGTGGGAGGGAGCTGAGGAGTAGGGGGTGATGGAGGAGTGGGCCAGGGTGTCCCGGAGAGAACGATCCCTACGGAATGCCGCCGGGGGGGGTGAAGGGAAGATGTGTTTGGTAGTGGCATCTTGCTGGAGTTGGCGGAAATGGCAGAGGATGATCCTTTGAATGCGGAGGCTGGTGGGGTGATAAGTGAGGACAAGGGGGACCCTATCATGTTTCTGGGAGGGAGGAGAAGGCGTAAGGGCGGATGCGCGGGAGATGGGCTGGACACGGTTGAGGGCCCTGTCAATGACCGTGGGTGGAAAACCTCGGTTAAGGAAGAAGGAGGACATGTCAGAGGAACTGTTTTTGAAGGTAGCATCATCGGAACTGATTGACGGAGGCAAAGGAACTGAAAGAATGGGATGAAGTCCTTACAGAAAGTGGGTTGAGAGGAGCTGTTGTCGAGGTAGCTGTGGGAGTCGGTAGGCTTGTAATGGATATTGGTGGACAGTCTATCACCAGAAATTGAGACTACCAGAAATTTAGACTGTCCACCAATATTCATTACAAGCCTACCGACATCTTTGACATCTTTGGCAATCTCTTCTTTGCCTTCACCTATCACTAGCCCCCTATTGAGCTCTGCCTGTTCTACCCCCCTCCACCAGCTTATATTTCACCTCATTTCTCTATTTCCGCAGTTCTGTTGAAGAGTCATACGGACTCGAAACATTAACTGTGTTCCTCTCCGCAGATGCTGTCAGACCTGCTGAGTTTTTCCAGGTATTTTTGCTTTTGTTCTCAAAAGTAGTAACCTCTGGATTACTTCAAGTACCATGTGCAAGTGGTAATTGGAGGCGATGGCATAGTGGTATTTGTCAGTGGTAACCCAGAGACTCTGGGTAATGATCTGGGGACCTGGGTTTAAATCCCACCATGCCCAGATGGTGGAATTTGAATTCAATAAAAATCTGGAATTAATAGTTTAATGATGACCATGGAACCATTGCCGATTGTTGTAAAAATCCATCTGGTTTGCTAATCCCCTTTAGGGAGGGAAACCTGCTGTCCTTACCTGGTCTGGCCTACATGTGACTCCAGACCCACAGCAATGTGGTTGACTTTTTAATGCCCTCAGTTGTAACAAACCGCTACAAAGTCACAAAAAATAAACGAAATCGGACGGACCATCCGGCATCAACTTAGGCACCGGAAACAACAATGACTATCTTAGCCCTGTTGACCCTGCAAAGTCCTCTTTACTAATATCTGGGGGCTACTGGAGAGCTGTCTCATAGACTAGTCAAGCAACATAGTCATCCTCATGGAATCATATCTCACAGATAATGTCCCAGACTCCACCATCACTATCCCTGGGTATGTCTGTCCCACAGCCAGGACACACCCAGCAGAGGTGGCAGCACAGAGGGATACAGTCAGGAGGGAGTTGCCCTGGGAGTCCTCAACATCAACTCTGGACCCCACGAAGTCTCATGGCATCAGGTCAAATATGGGCAAGGAAATCTCCTGCTGATTACCACGTACTGCCCTCCCTCAGCTGATGAATCAATGCTCCTCCATGTTGAACACCACTTGGAGGAAGCATTGAGGGTGGCAAGGTCACAGAATGTACTCTGGGTGGGATCTTCAATGTCTATCATCAAGAGTGGCTCAGTAGCACCACTACTGACCGAGCTGACCAAGTCCTAAAGGACATAACTGCTAGACTGGGTCTGCAGCAGGTGGTGAAGGAACCAACAAGAAGGAAAAACATACTTGACCCCATCTCCACCAACCTGCCTGCTGCAGATACATCTGTCCATGACAGTATCGGTAGGAGTGACCACCACACAGTCCTTGTGGAGATAAAGACAATATAAAATAAAGGGTACAACTCTAAAGTGGGTGCAGGAGTAGAGGGATAAATGGTGTATATGTGCATTAGACATTGAAGGTGGCAGGATAGGTTGAGAGAATGGTTAATGAAGCATACATAATCCTGGGCTTTATGAATAGGGACAGAAGAGAAAGGGGACAAAAACATGACTCACAAAACATGAATTCAGATCTGAAGAAGAGTCATACGGACTCGAAACTTCAACTCTGTCTTTCTCTCCACAGAAGCTGTTAGACCTGCTGAGCTTTTCCAGCATTTTCTGTTTTTGTTTCAGATTTCCAGCATCTACAGTATTTTGCTTTTATATAAAAAGAGAAAGGGGGTTATGCTGAACTTGTATAAGACACTAGTTTGGCCTCAGCTAGAGTATTGGGTTCAGTTCTGGCCACTGTACTTTAAGGAGAATGTAAGACCTTGGAGAGATTGCAGAAAAGATTCACAAGAAAGGCTCTAGGGATGAGGAATTTTAGTTATGAAGATGGATTGGAGAAGTTTTTTTTGGAGAAGAGAAGGCCGAGAGGAAATTTGATAGAGATATTCAAAATCCTGAGGGGTCTAGACAGAGTAGATGGGGAGAACTGTCCCCACTCATGAAGAATGAGGGGGCACAGATTTAAAGTCATTGGCAAAAGAGGCAAAAATGATACGAGAAAAAAAATCAGGCCAACAAATGGTTAAGGTCTGGAATCGACTGCCTGAGTGTGAAGTGGAGGCAGGTTTAATCAAAGCATTCAAAAGGGTTGTTGAAAAGGAAGAATGTGCAGGGTTATGGGGAAAAGACAGGAGAATGAAGTGAATTGTTCATTCAGAGAGCCAGTACAGGCTTGATGGGCTAAATGGTCTCTTTCTGCACTGTAAGAATTCTGTGATTCTTTGAAAAAATATTTTTTACAGCCTCTTTCTAGCTGTTAAGAGCTTTTGCTTAATGGATTCTTCTTTCCTGGTCTAGTCCCCAGTATTTAATTGCCCCCAACTTCCTGAAGAGTTGGTCTGTAGCATCAATTGATTCTCTGGTCTATAAAGCTAGACCCCCCCCACCAACCCCCCCAGAGTCAGCTATTTAATGACTGGTGCACAAACCACTCAGCAGATAGGTTTAGTCTCTCAAGCTTCCCGAATTTTAACATACTAACTGGGACCCAGTGTCTGCTGCTGCAGTGTCCCAAACAAAGGTGTTGGGTGTAGGATTCTTAAAGTGCTGCAGAATCGCTTACCATGAACGCTTTATCATTGTTTCACTTTCACAGCAGTTTTTCTGCTGCCTGTAAAAGGGTTGAGGCTTGGACGTTTCTCAGTCAAATCTTCCAAAAAATGCTGCCACCATGTTGCGTTCTTCTATTTGTCATAAATGGACCAATCATATAACAAAAATTGATAGAACAATAGTGTGGGTTCTTTATTTGAAGACTATATACATACAATGTTAACTGGGAGGTTATGTAGAGATGCCTGACCTCTCCAACTGCTGCTCTGTTCTGTCTCAGTGTCATGTAGTTACACATCACATCCTGTCTCAAAGTGGGAAGTGATTGAGGGCAGTTTAAGATATACACCCTTAAAGGTACATTTGCATCAGATCACAACAGACAGGGTAGACACTGTGAGGATGTTTCCCCTAAACTGTGGCAAAGCAACAGTCTCAGGATAAGGGGTTGATAATTCAGGACTGAGAAGAGGAAGCATGTCTTTAGTATGTTGTGAATCTTTGGAATTCTCTATCCCAGAGGGTTGTGGCTGCTCTATTGCTGAATATATATAGAAGGGTGGGATATACAGATTTTTGGTCTGTCAGAAAATCAGGGGATTGGTGAGTGGGCTAGAAAGTGGAGTTGAGGCAGAAAATCAGCCATGATCATACTGAATGGTGGAACAGGCTCGAGGGGTCTAACTATTTACACTTGCTCCTATTTCTTACATTCTTAAGTCCTGATGTCATTCTCTGTAGTTCTGCTGTCAAATCCTGTTTATATTTGATGTTAGGCCCTGTGCAGAGATGATGTCACACTCCATGTGTAGTGTAAGACACTGCAATAGGAATTGTAATATTATCAACTAAGTTTAGAACTTGTGGCTGAGACTTACAAAAGCTATCCAACCCAGGTGACATCAACAGTTTAGATGGGATGTGAGGTGTTGTTTACTGTAGCCAGTTGTACAAGAACTTGACTAAATTTACCGGCATGTCTTACAAGGCCAAAGGAGTGGTTTTGAAGTAACGTGCTAAAAACTGCAAGCTGCTTTTTCACAGATGAACATTGTTCTGTGACAGGAAACATTTCGAAAGTCCAGTGTCCAAAAAAAGAGCTAAACACAACAGACAACCATACTTCAAAGCTGCTCTAAGACATAATACTTGCTGGAATGTGTAGTGTGTAGCCTCTTGGTATGGTTTCAATAGGCATTAAGATCATTTGGACTATGTAACTATTATGAACAGCTCATTATAAGTGATTACTAACAGACAAATATGAATTGGGAAGTTCTGAAAATTAGTTTACAAACCAGAGATGAGATGAATCGAGAGACTTGGGGAAAACAGCCTAGTATAAGACAAGAGAAGGTAATGTAAAACCTTGGCTGCTCACAGACAGAAGGCCAATGTGAAAGTTCTAGAAATTCATGGAGGATGAACAATGTCAGGGTGGGCTTTAACTCCATGGTTCAAATGAAGAACTCAAGGTCCATTAGATAATTTATTCTATGAAAGACTTACTGAACAGTGAGATCCTATCAGTGTAACATCTTGTCCACTATTGAAAAAAGATACTGTATAAGAAGTGGCTGTTAAAGGTATTTCATTACTACAGTCAGAAGGAGGTGTCTTGGCCAGTCATCCTTTAATCAACAAGGACTGATCATCCATGGGTGATTGTAAGTATGCTCATCACTTGTAACACTGTTAATGGACTGCTCGCATTGCAGTGTTCTTACAACTAACGTTAGATTTTGTGGTAGTGATGGTTTTGAATCTGTCTTGGAGATGCAATAAGACCTTATAGACAGAACTTGCTTGATCTGTGTAATTTCTCATAAATCTCAAGTAAAAGAATCATAAACCTGTAGAGTCCAGGAGTGAGGTCTTACAGTTGGCATGATATCAGACCTGTGAACAACTGATGTCAGAATCTGGGCCTGATGTTAAAACTAGTGTAAGCCTGATGGACTTGGTGTAATTCTGATATTAGATTCTGAGCAGATCTGAAGTCAGACTCAATGTAGAACTGTTATCGGATTCTCTGCATACCTGATATTTGATTTTCTGTATTTCCCACGTCAAATGCTGTGAAGGCCTGATGTCAGACTCAGTATAGTCCTGAAGTCAGACACTGTGTAGGCTTGTTAGTAAAACCTGTGTAGGCCTCAGTTCAGGGTCTATGTTGACCTGACATCAGACTCTGTCTGAGTCTGCGCACCCTGCAGTATGTTCAGTGAGAGTCCTATTGTTCTGCTGCTGCTCCGAGAGTTGATTTTATTGGTAAGGTCCATTACAGTATAACAAGTTTGCTCATTCTTTTAATCCCAGGCAGTAAAACTGCCCATGAATTGCAATTACATGTTAATAAGAGTACCCTGGAGATTCAGCCCACTTCATCTGGACAGATTTCAAATGTTGGATGTTGGAGGGAGGAGGAACACCAGCCCCAGCGAATCTTCTTCACCAGACAATATCTCACAGAAGGGGTTGTGGTTAGGGCTCTGCCATTTAACTGAAACTGTTTAACTTTTCTTTCACTTCCAGGAGCAACACTCTACATTTCTACAGCTGGGTGCTTCCGTAGAACAACAGATCAAGGTCATTTTCAAAGTAATGGAAGAATATGATTGGGGGAGCTTTGCTATCATTACTAGTTTCTTCCCTGGATACCAGGAGTTCATCAGCCATATTCAGCTTTTTATTGAAACTAGCTATTATGGGTGGGAAGTTGAACAGACTCTTACTCTTGAAATGATTCGAAATGAGAACAATTCCAAAACAAAGAGGCTTCTGCAGCAGATTGATGCACAGGTCCTGATTCTGTATTGCTCAAGGGAGGAGGCAGAATATCTGTTTGAACTGGCTGAGCAAGTTAATCTCCTTGGCCCAGGCTATATCTGGATATTGCCCAGCATCACAGTGGGCAACATGGAACGGGTGGCAAAACAATTTCCTGTCGGTCTAATCAGCATAATGACAGAGCGGTGGAAGATGAGCTTACAGCAGAGGGTGAGAGATGGAGTGGCAATCATCGCAAAAGGTGCCGCAAGTTTTTACAAAGCATACGGACACATGCCGGGGCCAAGTACAGACTGCAGACATGCAGCTCGAGGGGGCAGGAAAAACATACTGTACAGGTACTGATGTATTAAAATCTATCATACAATTACAGATAGACCCATTCTAGACAGTGAACACTTTACAAGCAATGATTATAAATATATTCAATAATAGACAGTGAGTGTTTACAGATAATGATCCATTTTAGTCATTGGCAGGTGATGACCCATGATGAAGAGTAAAATTTTACAGGTAATCGTCCCTCATAAACAATGTCCCCTTCTGAGCAAATATATATTATTGGTCAAGACATGTCACACATAATGATCCATCACCTGAAATGATTCTTTATATGTAATAATCAATTATAGGCAGTGAATTAAGAATTGGTTTGCATAGTGAGGCCTCCAGCAGCACCACAGAGCTCTCACAGACCACGCGGGGCTCAGTGTGCCACCATTCACTGCCTGTACAGCCCATACACTGTTACTGCACAGAATTGTTACAGTGCAGGAGGCCATTTTGCCCATCGTGTCTATACTGACTCTCCATCGGAGTAATTTATCTAGTGTCACTCCCCTGCCTTCTCCCTGTGGCCCTGCACATTCTTCCTTTACAGATAAGAATCCAATTCCTTCTTAAAAGCCTTGATTGAACCTACCTGCACCACAGTCTCAGGCAGTGCATTCCAGGTCCCAGATCCTAACCACTCGCTGCATGAAAAAGGTCTTCCTCATAATGCCATTGCTTTTGTAGATTACCTTAAATCTGTGTCCTCTGGTTCTCGATCCTTCCACCAATGGAAACAGTTTCTCTTTATCTACTCTGTCCAGATCCCACATGATTTTGAAAACCTCTATCAAATCTCCTCTCAACCTTCTCTTCTCCAAGGAAAACAGTCCCAACTTCTCCAAACTATCTTCATAACTGAAGTTCCTCATCCCTGCAACAATTCTCATGAATCTTTTCTACACTCTTTCCAATCCCTTCACATTTTTCCAAAACTGGCACAATACTCCAGATGATGCCAAACCAGTTTAACTTAACTTCCTTGTTTTTATGCTCTATTCCCCTATTAATAAAGCCTGCATGCTTTAATAACCACTCTATCGACCTGTCCTGGCACCTTCAATGACTTATGCACATACATACTGAGGAGCATCTACTCCTGCACGCCCTTTAGAATTTGCCCCTTTATTTTATATTGTCTCTTCTCATTCTTGCTACCAAAATGAATCATTCTCTGCAGTACAAAGATGCACTTCGAGGTGAAGCTCTGTACACTGAAAGACCTAAAATGGACACAATCCTGATGTCACATGGCCCAACTAGCTGAGGTGATATCAGGACAGCAAATTTGGTCAATGAATGTGCATGTAACCTCCTCATGGTTGCAGTAAGAAGCATGAAGCTGCAAGATGGGCCCTTGTCTTATTTAAAGGGACAGGAAACCAATTTGCAGGCAAGGTAATTATTGTAACTTTCTCTATTGCAAAGTACCTGAAAGTATTCGGGATGTTTTAAAGATGTTTTGGTGCAGTTGCCAGGGAGCATTCCCACATCCTCTTGGAAGGGCAGAGGAGTTCTGTCCACACAAAGGTTGCAACAGATAGGGGGGCAGCTGTGGTTGTGGGTTTGCAGCATGACAGGAAGATGAAACAGAGGCTGTGGAGAAGGAAATCTCTGTCTGATGCCCTCAGTGTGTGTGCCCATGTTCATATGTTCTCCCGTATGCGCCCCTTGAGGTCCCCACCTGAGGTTACTCCCTCTGGAGGGCTGGTAAACAAACAATCCTTTACCCCTGGCCTGGTTGCAGCCCACTTTACCCCGCTCACTCACCACATTCCATTCTCAACTCTAGCCTCTAAAGTTCACAAGTTTGTGCAGTGCCAATATCTGAGCTGGTGGCTGTGACTGTCAGAGCCTCTTCATTAGTATTATATTGTTATTCTCTCTCTTCCTGCTCGGCTGCTGTGACTGGGGAGGCAGCAGTTCTTGCTGGAACACAGCAGGGGAAGGCTGGTGTGAGGGAAGGCATGGAAAGCAAGAGGTCCATGTTCACACCATCAGCAGCTTACTCATCATGGCAGATAGCAGCGTGAGGGTAAGCTGGGAATTGAGAAGGGGCATAAGGCAGGAAGATGCTGTCGTTCTCAATGTTCTCAGTGATGTTGGATGCAACGGGCCCTGTCATAATCAACCTCATGATGTAGAGAACAATCTCCTCCATTGTGTGGAGGAGAAGTAGGCATCCTATTCCCCCACCAGTTCTGCTCTGCTCCCTTTAACTGTGTGCCACCTGGTCCAGCAAGTGAGAGGGCACAATGTCAGTGGTTGTGTAACATTGTGTTTGGGTGATGTGCCTACCATAGTTAGATGTGTAGGTCACGAGGGTTAAGTGTGAGTCTGGCAGTATTGGTAGAGATTTGAGGCGCAGCCCACAACTGTACCCAAAAATCAGGATGATTGAATGTCATGCCCAATGACCCTTTGAAGGTGATAAATTATTATAAACAGTAACCCATTCCAGAGGCAATAAATCAGTATAGACAATGATGTTTACAGATAATAATCCATTATATACAGTGACCTTTTACAGGTAAAAAGCTATAACGGACAGCAAACCTTTATAGGTGATGACATTGGCCTTTTATGCTTAAATATCCATTATGGACAGTGACTGACGGTAAACATCCATAATATTTAAAGGGAATGATCGAAAGAGCAGAAGTACATAGGAAATAGGAGGAGGAGTAAGCTAAATGGCCCAGCCACTTGCTACACCTTTCAATAAGATCATGACTGATCTTCTGCATCAACTCCACTTGCCCACACGATCCCCATGTCCCTCCATTACCTCAGTCTCCAAAATCTATCACTCCTTGTTTTGCATATACTCATCAACTAAGCACAGTTTCTTGGGGTAGAGAATTCCAAAGATTCACAACTCTCTGAGTGAAGAAATCTCTCCTCATCTCAGTGCTAAACGCTATTGTCTCATCCTAAGACTATGTCCCACTAGTTTTAATCTCTCCAGCAAATAGAAACAGTCTCTCAGCATCTACTCTGTCAAGCCCTCCAAGAATTTTATACATCTCGTTCTTCTAAACTCCACGGGATATCAGCCCATTCTAACCAAACTCATGGTCGGCTTTTTGATCCAGCAATCAACCTGGTGAACTGTTGTTACACTTGCAATAATGTGTATTCTTGGGTAAAGAGACTAAAGCTGTACACACGGCTCCAGGTGTGTTCTCACCAATGTCCCATACACAGTATAGTGTATGGTTGTGTATCGCTGATCATCAAGGTTACATTTAGCTGCTCATTAAGCATAACATGCTCTTTCAAAGAGCTAGCACAGAAACAACGGGCTGAATGACCTCCTTCTGTGCTGTAAGTTTCTATGGGGAGAAATTTATGGAGGCCAGAGAGATCTCAGGCAGGCCCACGCCCCCTCCTCAGTGAAGGCCTGCCAGTATTATGTGCCAATCATGCAGTTAAAAGGTCAAGGTGTTGGGGGGTGGGGGGGGGGGGAGGGGTGGCGAAGGCTGACGGCTATCTGCCAATCAGAGGCCAGCATTCCTTTTGCTCAGCAGCGTCACCAGGGAGGTGGTGACTTCTGCTGAATGACACCCACTGGGGTCCACTCCCGCCACCTTCCAATCCTGTTAAATGCCCTCCCTGCCTCCAAACTCACCACGGGGGTGTGTACAAAATACTACCCAATGCTATGTTTCTGACTCTAAATGTTTGAAGCACCATATCAAATTTCTGTGATTTATGTACAAGAACACCCAAATAATTCTGAATACCAACATTTTTTGGTCTCTCATCTTTTCCATTCTTCACACCAAAATGGAGAAGTTGGTATTTTCCCATATTATACACCATCTGCCACCTTCTTGTCCAATCATAACTTGTTTCTGTCACTTTGCACCTTCCCCACTGTTTACTCTCCTGCCCAGCTTTGTACCATCTTGTCATTGATTTCAATTGTAAATTTTTATTCATCGGAAGTGGGCATCACTGGCTAGGCATTTATTACCCATCCCTAACTTCCCCTGGTCAGGGGGCAGTTAAGAGTCAACCACATTGCTGTGGGTGAGGAGTCACATGTAGGCCAGACCAGGTAAGGGTGGCAGATTCCCTTCCCTGAAGGACATTAGTGACCCAGATGTGTTTTTATGATAATCGGCAATGGTTTTGTGGTCACCATCAATCTTTTAATCCCAGGTTTTTATTGAATTCAAATTTCACCATCTGCCTTCTGCCATGGTGGGATTCAAACCTGGCTCCTCAGCTCATTACTCTGGGCCTCTGGAATACTAGTCCAGTCACAATACCACTACACCACCACCTCCCCACAGCACTGATCCTTGTGCCACTCCATTAGTTACGCCCTACCAACCTGAAAATGATCCATTTATTGCTTTGTCCATTTCTGTCCATTAACCAATTCTCAATCATTGCTAATATCCCCAATCCCATGAGCCCTTATCTTGTGTAATAACCTCTTGTGGGGCATCTTACCAAGTGCCTTCTGAAAATCCAAAAATACCACATCCTTATTTACCCTGCTAGTTACACCCTCAAAAATTCTATTTGTCAAACATGATTTCCCTTTCATAAAATTGTGCAGTCTCTATCTAATCATACTGAGATTTTCTAAGTTCCCTGTTACTACCTCCTTAATAATAGATTCCAGCATTTTCTCTGCTACTAACGTCAGGCTAAATGACTTGCAGTTCACTGTTTCCTCTCTCCTTTCTTGAACAGCAGAATTTGTTACCTTCCAAACCACAAGAAATTTCCTAGAACCTAGGAAGCTCAAAACCAATGTATCCACTATCTCTGCAGCCACTACTTTTAAAACCTGAGGAAGCAGGCCATTAACAAAAACAGCTCATATTTGTAGGGTCATAGGAACAGGAGAAGGTCATTCAACCCATCGAGCCAGCTCTGCCATTCAGCTAGATCATGGCTGATCATCCACTTCAATGCCTTTCTCCTACACTATCCCCATATCCCTTATATTAGAAATCTGTAAATCTCTAAACATTCTCAATGACTGAGTTTCCGCAGCCTCTCGGGTACAGAATTCCAAAGATTCACAACCCTCTGAATAAAACAATTTCTCCTCATCTCAGTCCTAAGTAACTTCGCCCTTGTTTTGAAATTATGTCCCCTGGTTCCAGACTCCCCAAACAGGGGAAAACGTCTTATCCTCATCAGCCCTGCCTATCCCTTACAGTGTTCTGTAGATTTCAGTGAGATCACCTCTTTTTCTTCAAAACTCTGGAGGATACAGGTGCAGTTTCCCCAATCTCTCTTCACAGGACAGTCCCACCATCCCAGGAACAAGTCTGGTGAACCTTTGTCACAGTCCTTCTCTTCCCTAAGGCAAGGTGACCAAAACTGCACCCAGATTGCGGTCTAACCAAGATTCTACACAATTGAAGCAAGACTTCACTACTCCTGGATCTCTAATTCTGGGACATGTCTTGTGTCTTCCTCCGTGAAGACAGACATCTAGCTTCTCTGCCATTTCTCTATTCCCATTATAAATTCTCCTGACTCTACCTATAATGGGCTCACATTTGACTTAGCCAAACATCTTTTTATGTGCCTACAGAAGCTTTTACAGTCCATTTTTATGTATTTTTTGCCAGTTTACATTCATATTGTGCGATGAATACACAAGAACACAAGAATTAGGAGCAGGAGTGTGCCATTCACCCATCAAACCTGCTCCTCCACTCAGTAAGATCATGGTTGATCTGATTGTGGCCTTAATCCACTTTCCTGTCTGGTCCCTCCCATAACCTTTGATTCCCTTGTTGAACAAAAATCTATCTCACTCAGTGGTGAATATATTCAATGACCCAGCCTCCACTGTTCTCTGGGGAAGAGAGTTCCACAGACTAACCATACTTTGAGAGAAATCATTTCTCCTCATCTGTCTTAAATGGGAACCCCAAATTTTTAAATTGGCTCCCGCAGTTCTGGAGACCCACACAACAGGAAATATCCTCTCAGCATCCATACTGTCACATCCCCTTTCATTCTTCTAAACACTGATGGTCATAGACCCAACCTGCCGAACCTTTCTTCATAATATAACCCCTCCATCCCAGAAATCAGTCAAGCAACCTTCTCTGAACTTATCCTAATGCAATTTTAACTATTCTTAAGTAAGGAGACCAAACCTGTACTTCAGGTGTGATCAACTGTAGCAACACCTCCTTACTTTTATACTCACTTTTCCTTGCAATAAATGCAAACCTTCCATTTGCCCTCCTAATCACTTGCTGTAACTTTTTGTGATTCATGTATCAGGACACCCAGATCCCTCTGTACTGTAGAGTGCTGCAGTCTCTCTCCATCAAATGGTACACTGCTTTTCTATTCTTCCTGCCAAAGTGGACAAGTTCACATTTTCCCACATTATACTCCATCTGCCAAATTTTTGCCTGCTCTCATAACCTATCTAAACCCTTTATAGACTCTTTATGTCTTCTTCACAACTTACTTTCCTACCTATCTTTGTGTCATCAGCAAATTTAGTTTTCATACATTCGATCCTGTCATCCAAGCCATTGAGATTTATTGTAAATAATTGAGGCCCCCAGCACTGTGGCAATAGCTTGCCAATCCAAAAATGACCTATTTATCCCTAGTCTCTGTTTCCCATTAATAGACCAAGCCACTATCCATGCTAATATATTATGCATTATACCATGAGCTTTCATTTTGTGTCGTAACTTTTGATGTGGCACCTTATCGAATGCTTTTGGAAATCTAAGTGCACCGCATCTACAGGTTCCCCTTCTTCAAAGAATGCTAATAAATCAGTCAAACACAATTTCCCTTTCACAAACCCATTTTGACTCTGCCTGATTAGATTATGATTTTCTAAGTGCCCTTCCATTACCTCTGTAATAATGGATTCTAGCATTTTCCCTATGACAGATGTTAGGCTAACTGGTCTATAATTCTGATGAAAGGTCATTGAACTGAAATGTTAACTTTGTTTCTACCTGACAGATTCTACCAAGCGTACTGAGCTTTTCCAGCATCTTTTGTTTTTATTTCAGATTTCCAGCATCCGCAATATTTTGCTTTTGTATAGTTTCTTGCTTTCTTGAATAGAAGTGTTATAATTACAAGTTTCCAATCCTCTGAGATCTTTCCAGAATCTAGGGACTTTTGGATAATCACAACCAATGCATCTGCCATCTCTGCAATCACTTCTTTTAAGACCCAAGGATGCAAGCCATCAGGTCCAGGGGACTTGTCAGCCTTTAGTTCTACTAGTTTTCCCAGTACTTTTCCCCTAGTGATGATTGTTTTAAATTCCTCCCTTCCTTTTACTTCTTGATTTTCAAGTATTATTGGGTTGTTTTTTGTGCCTTCAACAGCAAAGACAAGACACAAAATATCTGTTCAATGTTTTTGCCATTTGCTTGCTTCCCATTAATTCCTCTTTCTCACCCTCTAAGGAACATGCTCTTTTTAGTTACTCTCTTCCTTTCTAAATACTTGTAGAAAATCTTACTATTTGTTTTTATATTCCGAGCTTTTTCTTGTATTCTAATTTCTCCCTTTACTGTTTTCTAAAATCTGTCAAATCTTCTGACCTACCACTAATCTTCACAGTATTGTACACATTTTATTACAATTTGAAACTATTTTTAACTTCCTACAATTAATGTAATAAAACACCCCACAGCTCTTAACAGGGCTGATTATCAAACAAAATTTGACACTGAACCACAGGAGGAGATATTAGGACAGATGGCCAAAAGCTTGGTCAAAGACACAGGTTTTAAGGAGTGTCTGAAAGGAGAAAAGCGATCAAGAGCCAGACTGAGTTTAGTGAGGGAAGTCCAGAGCTTAGGGCCCAGGCATCTGAAGATAGGGCTTCGAATGGTGGAGCAATTAAAATTGGGGATGTTTGAGAGGCCAGAATTGTTGGAGCATTGGTATCTTAGAGGGTTGTAGAGTTGAAAGGGATTACAGGGAAAGGGAGACTAATGCCTTGGAGAGGTTTGAATACAAGGATGAGAATTTTTCAAATTGAGGTGCTGCTTAACTGGAAGTCAGTGTAGGTCAGTGAGCACAGGGATGATGTGTGAACAGGATTTGGTACGAGTTAGGGCACAGGTAGCAGAATTTTGGATCACCTTTAGTTTGTGATGGTTGAACATGGGAGACTGGCAAGGAATGCATCGGAATAGACAAGTCTAGATGTAACATCAGGTCCAGGGGATTCCTTGACTTTTAGTCCCATTCATTTCTCCAATATTTTTTCTTTACTAATATTAATTACTTTAAGTTCTTTACTCTCATTAGATCTTTTGGTAAACTAATTAGATCTTTGGTTCCCTCCAATTTCTAATCTGTTCTTTGTGTCTTCCATTGTGAAAACAGGTGCAAAGTATTTGTTGAACATCTTTTCCATTTTCTTATTCCCCATTACAGTTTCTCCTGTCTCTGTCTTTAAGGGACCTATATAAGCTCTCACAATCTGTTTTTACATTTTGTTTGCTAGTTTACTCTCAGATTCCATTTCTATCTCTTCACCAACTTCTTGGTCACCCTTTCCTGACTTTTAAAATCCTCCCAATCCTCAAATTTACTAAAACTAAAACAGAAAATGCTGGAAATGCTCAGCAGGTCTGGCAACATCTGTGGAGAGAAAGAATTGTTCCATCTTGGCAGTGTACTGTTTCATTACAGACAACAAACTTCTTCATTTAGTTGCCAACTACCAACAGTGACTCTTTGCAGTTAATAGAGCATGAATCTTTACAGGAAACAAGTCATTTTAAACAATTAATCTTTACAGGAAACAATTCATTATAAACAGTTAATCTTTACAAGTAATAAGCCATTTTAAACAGGAGCCCATACTAGTTAATAATCCATTAAAGACAATGATCATTTCCTAATAATGATCCAAGATAGAATGTGAATTGGTGCGGTTAAATATTTATTACAGATAGTGACTTATAAAGGTAAGGATAGATGGTAGACGGTGAACATTTAAAGGTACCGATAGCCATAGAATCATAGCAACTTATAGCACAGAAAGAGGCCAGTTAGCTGATTGTGCTTCTGTTGACTTTTTGAAAGAGCAGTTGTACTTAGTCCCACATTCCCACTGTTTGTCCATCATCCTGAGCTCCCTGTCCAACTCCTTTTTGAAATTAGTTACGAAATCAGCTTCAGCCGCCTTGTCAGGCTGAGCATTCCAGATCTTGACAACTTTCTGAATGAAAACATTTCTCCTTAATAAAAGAAAATTACTGTGGATGCTGGAAATCTGAAATAAAAACAAAACGTGCTGGAAAATCTCAGCAGTTCCAGCAGCATCTGTGGAGACAGAAACAGAGTTAACATTTCAAGTGAAATGAAGAAGAGTCATTCAACTCAAAACATTAACCCTGTTTCTCTCTCCACAGATGCTGCTGGACCTGCTGAGTTTTTCTAGCATTTTCTGTTTTTAATTTAGCATTTCTCCTTATCTCACCTCGTTTTCAATCTTTCTTCAACTATTTAAAATCCCTTTGGAGGAATATTTTTTCTATATTGACTCTAGAAATACTTCACAAAAATCTCTATTCAATGTCCTCTTAACTTTCTCTGTTCTAAGGAGAACATTCCTAACTTTCCAACCTCTTCTCACAACTGAATCCCTCATCCTTGGTAGCATCCTGGTAAATATCCTCTGTACCCTTTAAAAAGCCTTTCTATCTTTCCTAAGAATAGTGACCAAAACTGTCCACAATATTAACCTGAGGTCTAACCAGTTATTTACAAAGTTCAAGCACGATCTCTTTGTTTTTACTCTATTCCTCGATTTACGAACCAAAGTGACCTGTAAGCATTTTTAAGCCATCTTCTCAACTTGTTGTGCCATCTTTAAGGGGTTTTTTTATTCATTCACGGGATGTGGGTGTCACTGGCTGGGCCAGCATTTATTGCCCATTCCTAGTTGCTCTTGAGAAGGTGGTGGTGAGCTGCCTTCTTGAACCTCTGCAGTCCATGTAGTGTAGGTACACCCAGTGTGCTGTTAGGGAGGGAATTCCAGGATTTTGACCCAGCAACAGTGAAGGAACGGCCAATATATTTCCAAGTCAGGATGATGAGTGACTTGGAGGGGAACTTCTAGGTGGTGGTGTTCCCATGTACCTGCTGCCCTTGTCCTTCTAGAGGGTAGTGTTTGTGGGTTTGGAAGGTGCTGTCTAAGGAGTCTTGGTGAATTCCTGCAGTGCTTCTTGTAGATGGTACACACTGCTGCTACTGTGCGTCAGTGGTGGAGGAAGTGAATGTTTGTGGATGGGGTCCTAATCAAGGGGCTGCTTTTTCCTAGAGGGTTTCAAGCTTCTTGAGTTTTGTGGGAGCTGCACTCATCCAGGCAAGTGGGGAGTATTCCATCGCACTCCTAACCTGTGCCTTGTAGGTGGTGGACAGGCTTTGGGGAGTCAGGAGGTGAGTTACTTGCTGCAGGGTTCCTAGCCTCTGACCTGCTCTTGTAGCTATAGTATTTATATAGCTAGTCCAGTTCAGTTTCTGGTATCAGTATCACTCCAACCAGAGGAGAGTTTTCCCCCTGATTCCCATTCACTCCAGTTTTGCTAGTGCTCCTTGATGCCACACTCGGTCAAATCCTGCCTTGATGTCAAGGGCAGTCACTCTCTCCTCACCTTGGGAGTTCAGCTCTTTTGTTGAATGTCTCTGTCATCCTGAAGTTTATAACTATCATCATCACTATGTACTACTTTTCCAAGTTTATAATTTTGCTCCCTTCATCTGAATCTAGGCTGCTTATAAAAACTGCAAAAGGTAATAATTGGCATTTTACAGGTAAATCATAATTCTAGACCTCGGAGCTTTATGTGTACTTATCCATTCTGGAGAGTGACTTATTATAGGAATGAATCCACTAGCAACTGAAAATTTTTGTATGTAATGATCCATTATGGACAGAAATCCTTCCGAAGTAATGAATCACTATAGACAATGACCCATTGTAGTCACTGTTGTATCATATGCAATAAATCCTTTCAGATAATGATCTGTTGTAAACTTTGACTATTTACACTCAGTGATCCATTATACAGCGAACTTTTATAGGTTCTGACTATAATCATTGACACTTTATTAGTAAAAATAATTAATAAACAGAACAATTTACAGGTACTCATTCATTAGTGCAGGTAATGATTCATTTTTAGACAGTGACCCTTTAAATATAGGAAGCAAAATTTGATAGTCCCTGAAAAAGGGTGTGAGGATCACGATGATGGATTAACAAGCACTTGTTGCTTCTGATGCAGGCAACACAGCAACTCCACGGTACCTGCTAATTAACATGGTTACAGCATGCAGCCAGTGCTAACCATGCTGTCGAGCAGGCTAGCACCAGTTAAAGCCTGCAACCCTTAAAGGGGAGGTGCTTTGTGGCTGTAGAAGGTCATAGAAGTCATTCTACAACTGATTCTGACTGGGGAATTACTCAAGTTGGGCACAAAATGGGACACTGTGGATTCCAACATTTTGCACTGGAGGTCTTGGTCAAGGAGATGCAGAGGAGGAGATTGCTCTATCTACAAGGGACCAAGTGGACCTTCAGACACATAATTAGAAGGCAGTGGGATGTGATTACTGTGGAGGTCAATGCCAGGTCTCAAACTCCAAGGACATGGATGCAATGTCACAAAAGGTTCAATGAGCTCAGGTTTGCCCAAGTATATGTTATGCCTTTATTGTTCAATTATTGTTCATAACCCCATTATATAAAGTAACACTTTATAGGTAATGAAAGACAGTGGCCTTCTTCAGTTATTGATCCTTTATAGATAGTGACTAATTACAACTAATAGTCCATTAGTGACAGTAACCATTATTGACCATGGTCTTTTACAGATAAAGCAAGATCCCTCATAGACTGTAAACTTTTAAAACAAAAACAAAAACAGAATTACCTGGAAAAACTCAGCAGGTCTGGCAGCATTGGCGGAGAAGAAGAGTTGACGTTTCGAGTCCTCATGACCCTTCGACAGAACTTGAGACTATAAAATTTTATTGATTATGATCTATTATAGATCATGGCCATTTTCAGGTTATAATCCTGGAGGGGCAGTGACCATTTAGAGATAATGATTAAATATGGACAATGACATTTTACAGTTAATGATCCATTACAGACAATAAACCTTTAAAGTTAAATGTGAGGATTAATGATGGACTGTGACCCTGTGCTGTTAAGGATACATCATAGGTGTTGACCCTTTCCAGGTAAATACATGTAAAGGCAACATTCTCCACAGACAGTGAAGCGTTACAAGTAATGATCGAGTACCGAGAGTGATGTTTTTTTCAGTTAATGATCCATTATAGACCATGAAGTTTGATAGGCAATGGTCCATTATGAACACTGACCCTGTTGGGGTATTGATCCATTTCAGCCAGTGATATTTTGAAAGATAATGATCTATTAAAGCCAATGACCCTTTACATGTAATGACCCATTATAGAGCGTGAAGCTTTACAGGCAATTACTCATTATTGACCGAGACCCTTTTAAGTTAATGATATATTATGGAAAATGACCTTTTCAAGGTAATGATTCATTAGAGACTGTAACCTATTGCGAATAATGACCCATTCTAGACAATGATGCTTTGCATGGAAGGAGCCATAATAAACTTTGACCATTTACAGGTAATCATTCATTATAATCATAAACATCTTGCAGTGAATAGTTCATTGTAGACAGTGATTTATACATGCAATGACCCATTATGAATAGAATCTCTTTAGAGTAATGATCCATTACAAACAGTGATTTTTTTTTTTACAGGTCATGATCTATTATAAACAGTTATATTTTATGGGAGATGTTCTGTTATGAACAATGGAATGTTACAGATAAAGATCTATTGAAGAAAGCGATACTTCACAGGAAATATTCCTTTACAGATAGTGTAAAGACTAATCCTTTACCAAGAATTAAAGGCATAACATACAATTGTGCAAATCTGAGGTCATTGAATCTTTTGTGACATTGCATCCATGTTCTCTTCAACAACATTCTGTATTCATATAACACCATTAACATAGGAAATCATTCCAACTGCTTCACAGGGGTGTTAACAAGCAAAGTTTGACAGTGTTAGGATCCCTGGAGATGAATAATCTAAAAGAACCAAGTTTACCAAATAATCCCAACAGAAGAAACCAATGGACAAGATTTCACCTTTTATAACTTTTAACTTAACATTCAAACCAAAATCAACATTAATTAGACACAAACAGGCAAATTGTATTCAATAGAAAGCATATATCTAAATAGCTGATACAATAAAGATAAATCTCTCAGATATCTTCAGCATATATGACATTTAATCTCAGCTATAGAGTCCCTCAAAACTTGGTCTTTCCCAGGTAGAGGTTCAGTTCCTTTATTTATGCAGGAATTCAGCCCATCCAACAGCAGCTTTACTATAATAATAATAATAATAGAGATAAAAACAAAAAACTGCGGATGCTGGAAATCCAAAACAAAAACAGAATTACCTGGAAAAACTCAGCAGGTCTGGCAGTATTGGTGGGGAAGAGTTGATGTTTCGAGTACTCATGACCCTTCAACAGAACTGAGTGAATATTTTAAAGAGGGGTGAAATATAAGCTGGTTTAAGGTGGTGGGGGTGGGGGGAGAGAAGTGGGGGAGTGGGGTGTGGTTGTAGGGACAAGCAAGCAGTGATAGGAGCAGATAATCAAAAGATGTCACAGACAAAGGAACAAAGAGGTGTTGAAGGTGGTGATATTATCTAAATGAATGTGTTAATTAAGAATGGATGGCAGGACACGCAAGGTACAGCTCTAGTGGGGGTGGGTGGAAAGACTAGCAGGGCATACAAGATTTAAAAATAATGGAAATAGCTGGGAAAAGAAAAATCTATATAAATTATTGGAAAAAACAAAAGGAAGGGGGAAGAAACGGAAAAGGGAGTGGGGATGGAGGAGGGAGTTCAAGATCTAAAGTTGTTGAATTCAATATTCAGTCCGGAAGGCTGTAAAGTGCCTAGTCGGAAGATGAGGTGTTGTTCCTCCAGTTTGCGTTGGGCTTCACCGGAACAATGCAGCAAGCCAAGGACAGACATGTGGGCAAGAGAGCAGGGTGAAGTGTTAAAATGGCAAGCGACAGGGAGGTTTGGGTCATTCTTGCGGACAGACCGCAGGTGTTCTGCAAAGCGGTCGCCCAGTTTACGTTTGGTCTCTCCAGTGTAGAGGAGACCGCATTGGGAGCAACGAATGCAGTAGACTAAGTTGGGGGAAATGCAACTGAAATGCTGCTTCACTTGAAAGGAGTGTTTGGGCCCTTGGACGGTGAGGAGAGAGGAAGTGAAGGGGCAGGTGTTGCATCTTTTGCGTGGGCATGGGGAGGTGCCATAGGTGTTTACCTATCATGTTTAGGGTCCCCCTTGTCCTCACTTATCACCCCACCAGCCTCCACATTCAAAGGATCATCCTCCGCCATTTCCGCCAACTCCAGCATGATGCCACCACCAAACACATCTTCCCTTCACCCCCCTGTTGGCATTCCGTAGGGATCGTTCCCTCTGGGACATCCTGGTCCACTCCTCCATCACCCCCTACTCCTCAACCCCCACCTATGGCACCTCCCCATGCCCACGCAAAAGGTATAACACCTGCCCCTTCACTTCCTCTCTCCTCACCGTCCAAGGGCCCAAACACTCCTTTCAAGTGAAGCAACATTTCACTTGCATTTCCCCCAACTTAGTCTACTGCATTCATTGCTCCCAATGCGGTCTCCTCTACATTGGAGAGACCAAACGTAAACTGGGCAACCGCTTTGTAGAATACCTGCGGTCTGTCTGCAAGAATGACCCAGACCTCCCTGTCGCTTGCCATTTTAACACTCCACCCTGCTCTCTTGCCCACATGTCTGTCCTTCACCTGCTGCATTGTTCCAGTGAAGCCCAATGCAAACTGGAGGAACAACACCTCATCTTCTGACTAGGCACTTTACAGCCTTCTGGACTGAATATTAAATTCAACAACTTTAGATCTTGAAATCCCTCCTCCATCCCCACCCCCTTTCCATTTCTTCCCCCTCCCTTTTGTTTTTTCCAATAATTTATATAGATTTTTCTTTTCCCACCTATTTCCATTATTTTTAAATCTTGTATGCCCTGCTAGTCTTTCCACCCCACCCCCACAAGAGCTGTACCTTGAGTGTCCTGCTATCCATTCTTAATTAGCACATTCATTTAGATAATATCACCACCTTCAACACTTCTTTGTTCCTTTGTCTGTGACATTGTTTGATTATCTGCTCCTATCACTGCTTGCTTGTCCCTACAACCACACCACCACCCCACCACTTGTCTCCCCCCCACCCCCCCACTACCTTAAACCAGCTTATATTTCACCCCTCTCCTTATATTCACTCAGTTCTGAGGACTCGAAACGTCAACTCTTTTCTTCTCCGCCGATGCTGCCAGAACTGCTGAGTTTTTCCAGGTAATGCTGTTTTTGTGAGCAGCTTTACTATACCCATGTTAAACGGGTATAATGTTCACCAAAAGACACACCTTTCCAGACCCTTCTCAGCTCTGTTCACAGAACCAGCTTATTTGGCCTTCTTTTCCAGCCATGGTACAACTTTCTACCAAAGCTGCTTTACACACACAGCTTCCTCCACAGCCAATGTTCTGTCCTCCTGCTCCTGGAAAAAACCTGAACTCCAAGAGTCATGTGTCTATTCTGACCGTTGGCTAAAATTTGACCTCTCAGTTTTATGATTTTTTTTCTTCCCAATCAGCTTCTGTTTCCCTAGCAACCTAAACCACAGGCTGATTTCTCAGAAGCCTGATGTCCCAGCTAGGAATTCCAAGATAAACCACCCTCCTAGAAACCTGGAGTTTGGGTTTCTTTTTTAGTTAGGGACTGTTTCAAAAAAGTACAGGCTTTGTAACCACAGTCAGTGCATACAACAGCAGTACAAACTATAGATTTCACCACAATAAATCCTTGGAGGACATCAGAGGTAACAGTGTGATGGTGGGAAGAGAAGCCATTGCAGTTGATTCACTGGCTACAATTAAATAAGAATGATAATAAGAATAATAACCAGGTGAGAACAGTCCCACTGAGCAGGGAGGAAAGCAATAAAGATATCTTGGTGCGCACTCAACATGCCACAGCTCAAGTACTGCATACAGTTCTGGTCACTGCATCACAGGAAGAATATGATGGTACTAGAGAGACTACAGGGGCGATTATTGAGGCTGTTGCCAGGTACACAGAAACCATCAGGGAAGATGGGATAGGTTGAGTACTTTTTCTTTGGAGCAGTTTAGACCGAGGGGTGATTTAACTAAGGTTTATAAAAATATGATGGGGCCTACATAGAGTGGATAGGAAGGAGCTATTTCCCACAGCAGAAAGGTCAATATTCAGTGGGCATAGATTTAAAGTAATTTGGTCGAAGGATTAAGTAAAACATTTTGGTTAACCATCTATAAGATAAAGTTACATCAGCACAAGAGAAGGAGCTGATTGGTAAGTAGCTAGTGAATCTTTCTTTTAATAATTATTAAGTATGGTAGTCTAAGAAATAGAAACATGGCAGGGCAGCTCAGTCCCATTTGTTAGTGGGATGTTAATTATATATTAAAGTTAGGACATAACAGGGGAAGGGCATTGATTGATTAAGTATAAAAGCAAAATACTGCAGGTGCCGGAAATCTGAAACCAAAACAAAAATAGCTGGAAAAACTCAGCAGGTCTGACAGCATCTGTGCAGAGCAACACAGTTAACGTTTCAAGTCTGTATGACTCAACAGAACTAAAGAAATATAGAAATGTGGTGAAATATAAGCTGGTTGAGAGGGGTGGGACAGGTAGAGCTGGGTAGAGGGGCAGTGATAGGTGAAGCCAAAGAAGAGATTGCCAAAGATGTCATAGGCAAAAGGACAAAGGGGTGTTGATGGTGGTGATATTATCTAAGGAATGTGCTGATGGTGACATTAAGGGTAGAAAGCAGGACAAGTAAGTGACAGATAGCCCTAGTGGGGGTGGGGTGGGGGGAAGGGATTGAAATGGGCTAAAAGGTAGGGATAAAATGATAGATCAAAATAAATTTAAAAATAGGTGAGAAAAGAAAATATATTTTAAAAATTATAAATTATTGGTAAAAGGGGGATCGGAAAGGGGTTGGGGATGGAGGAGAGAGTTCATAATCTAAAATTGTTGAATTCAATATTCAGTCCGGAAGGCTGTAAAGTGCCTAGTCGGAAGATGAGGTGCTGTTCCTCCAGTTTGCGTTGAGCTTCACTGGAACAATGCAGCAAGCCAAGGACAGACATGTGGGCAAGAGAGCAGGGTGGAGTGTTAAAATAGCAAGCGACAGGGAGGTTTGGGTCTTTCTTGTGGACAGACCGAAGGTGTTCTGCAAAGCAGTCACTCAATCTGCGTTTGGTCTCTCCAATGTAGAGGAGATCGCATTGGGAGCAATGAATGCAGTAGACTAAGTTGAGGGAAGTGCAAGTGAAATGCTGCTTCATTTGAAAGGAATGTTTGGGCCCTTGGATGGTGAGGAGAGAGGAAGTAAAGGGGCAGGTATTGCATCTTCTGCGGTTGCATGGGAAGGTGCCGTGGGAGGGGGTTGAGGTGTAGGGGTGATGGAGGAGTGGACCAGGGTGTCCCGGAGGGAATGATCCCTACGGAATGCCGACAGGGGGCTGAAGGGAAGATGTGTTTGGTGCTGGCATCATGCTGGAGTTGGTGGAAATGGCGGAGGATGATCCTTTGAATGCGGAGGCTGGTGGGGTGATAAGTGAGGACAAGGGGGACCCTATCATGTTTCTGGGAGGGAGGAGAAGGCGTGAGGGCGGATGCACGGGAGATGGGCTGGACACGGTTGAGGGCCCTGTCAATGACCGTGGGTGGAAAACCTCGGTTAAGGAAGAAGGAGGACATGTCAGAGGAACTGTTTTTGAAGGTAGCATCATCAGAACAGATGCGACGGAGGCAAAGGAACTGAGAGAATGGGATGGCGTCCTTACAGGAAGCGGGGTGTGAGGAGCTGTAGTCGAGGTAGCTGTGGGAGTCGGTAGGTTTGTAATGGATATTGGTGGACATTCTATCACCAGAGATTGAGACAGAGAGGTCAAGGAAGGGAAGTGTCAGAGATGGACCATGTGAAAATGATGGAGGGGTGGAGATTGGAAGCAAAATTAATAAATTTTTCCAGGTGCAGACAAGACCATGAAGCAGCACCGAAGTAATCATCGATGTACCGGAGAAAGAGTTGTGGAAGGGGGCTGGAGTAGGACTGCAACAAGGAATGTTCCACATACCCCATAAAGAGACAAGGCATAGCTGGGGCCCATGCGGGTACCCATAGCCACACCTTTTATTTGGAGGAAGTGAGAGGAGTTGAAGGAGAAATTGTTCAGTGTGAGAACAAGTTCAGCGAGACGGAGGAGAGTAGTGGTGGATGGGGATTGTTCGGGCCTCTGTTCGAGGGAGAAGCTAAGATTAGACATCCAGGTGAAGGGATGTAGAGTAAGAATACCATGTGCCCAGGATGGGGAACTAATTGTTTAACCAATAAATTGAGGCATCGTCAGACACTCCCCGGAAGCACAGTGGAGGTGGGACAGCTGATGACGAGAAAGAGTCTGTGGGGCTTGGTGGGCTGCTCAGATACCGGGCCTGAGACCCGGTGCTTTTGGGTCCTGCGAGTGGCAGTGACAGGTTTCGACTGGAGGTTGGAGCTGCTGAGGTCACAGGAAGAGATGAGTCAGACAGTCCGGACAGTGGCTGGAGTTCAGTGAGGATGGTCCTGGGGAGGGGAGTTGGGGGGGGGGTTGGAGGGGGGACCTCTGACCTCCTCCCATGGGATGCCTGTTGGCCCTGGGAGTCCTTGAGGAGAAGGTTGGGTGGTGGAGTGAGATCGAGATTCACACAATGTTGCGTACACATGTTGGAGACAAGAATGGACAGATGGAGTTAAGCCCGTGAGAGGAGGAATGATGAGGTGGACCAAGGCTCCATGGCGGAGCCATCCTGTCAGGTGAATGCCGGGTAAGACGGCAGGGTAGAAGGCGGACAGACTCCTCCCGGGCCTCAATTGGAGGAGTGGAGGAAGATCCCCTGAGGTCTGAGTTTGTCTTTGCACTCCTGGAAACAATGGCATGATGTCAGGGGTTGGTCATCTGAGGGGAGGAAGAAACGTCTGGCCTCAGCCTCCTCCGAGGTAGGGGTCAGTGGCCAGTCCCAGCTCCACCTTGCTGTGGATCTGACAATGTGATGTTGGCTCAACAGATTGGATCCCGAGAATACTTAAAATGGGTGAGAGGAGCAGTGAAATTCAGCGCTGGTGGAGGGTGACAGTTCTCAATGAAAGGATCAGGAGGTAGAATTCAGATTCCTTTCAGAGCCAGTTTGGGAATGATTGGAGGTGGGTGAAAGGAATTGTCGGGGAGGACATGTGCCTTGAAGTCAGTCCGGAGCAGTGGCGGAGAACAGGACACATCACTGCCGAGCCTGAAATTGTTGAAGGATGTTGCACTGCTGGATCCTCACTTGGTAGAGCAGCATGAACCTCAGCATCAGCACAGGACTGGTATAGAATCCTTGCCGGCCGGCTGGAAAGGGTCTGTTCCCAGGACCTTGTGGGAGGACCTTGATTTTGGGCAATGTGCCACCGGTCTGCAACCCCTGCCCTGTTGTTGAGACCAGTTGTCCTTATGGGCCGAGATGGAGAGAGAATAAGCAGGATGGGGGCCAGAACAGATGATAGAGTATGTCTGGCCTGTGGGGGGGGTGAATGGTCCCATGGACAGGATGATGGACAATGACGTGTGATGTGAGAATGTGATGGTGATGTCCCTGAGGAGTGTGAGGGCCCTGTGGGTGTGTGATGGGTTTGGGTGTGAAAGTTGAGAGGATGAGGAGAGTGAAATCCCTGGTGGAAGGAGGAGACCATTCATCCACTTATGGAAAGGAGATGTGGCTGTGAAGGGAGTTGGCAGTGACCACTGTGCCAACACCTCCAAGAGATTGGTCAGCATGAGCCCATCCTGGGCCAGAGAGGGATACTGGAAATCCCGGCAGCCTCCAGGGCACCCAGCAGTCGCTCGAGGGACTCAGTCATTAAACCGGGCTTGCAGTTTGCCTTTGCTCGAAACTCTCCCAGGCAGTGGTGGTGAGCTGGTAACAATGAGTGCTAGTTGCTGGTACCTGCCTTTAAACCTGGTGCCCGGGTGATGCAACAGTGGGGTGATGGCGGGCGGGTGAATGGAGAGCCTACCTGCCATGGAAATGGCAAATAAGAGGTGGGCCCTGGACAAGACAGAGGAAAAGGGTGTTGACCATCAGTGGGCAGCTCACTGTTTTAATCCTGAACTTAGGGTGCAATTTGGAGAAAGCTAGCCCAGAATATCAGGTCCCGGGGACTTATCAACCTTCAGTCCCATTCATTTCTCCAAGACAACCTTGGGAAAATATTAATATCTTTCAATTCCTCATTCTCCCTAGTCCCTTGGATTTCTAATTCTGGAAGATTTCTTGCAAGTTCCTCAGTGAAACAGACACAAAATAATCATTTAGCGTCCCTGCCATTTCTCTATTCCCCATTATAAATTCTCCAGGCTCTGCCCGTAATGGACCCACATTTGTCTAGCCTAATGTTTCCTTTTTACATACCTATAGAAGCTTTTACAGTCCAGTTTTGTTTTCTGCTAGTTTACATTTATATTCTATTCTCCCTTTATCAGTTTCTTGTTGTCCTTTGGAAGGATTTTAGAATTGAAAATCATCACATTTACTCTATTCCAGCAACTTTATAGGCCTTTTCCTTTAATCTTATGCAATCCTTAACTTCCTTTGTTAGCCACAGTTGACTGACTTTTCTTTTTGGGTTTTGTGCCTTGAAGGAATGTATAGTTTGCTGTAAACTATGTAATAATTCTTTAAAGACTGTCCATTGCTATTTACCATCATACCTTTTAGTGTGTTTTCCCAATCAGCCTCAGCCAATTTGCTCCTCATACCTTCATAATTTCCTTTGTTCAAATTTAGCAACCTGATTTCAGATAGAACAAAATTATTAATTAGCCCTTTTTTGTTACATAATACATGATGTTAAAATAGCCTGCTCTCTGGTTAGCTCCTCAACATGCTGCTCTAGAAAACCATTCCTAACACACTCCAGAAACTCATCTTCCACAGCTTTAGTGCATTAGGTTTGCTTCAGTCTATATGCAGATTGAAGTTTATTACTGTAGATGCTAATTGCTTCATTAATCCACACCCCACTGTCACTCTGCATGGTTCCCCATTAACAACTCCTATCAATGTTTGCTGTCCCTTGCTGTTTCTGAGCTCCACCCAAACAGATTCCACATTTAGTTCATCTGATCTGACACCCCCTTCCTGATGCACTGATCCCATTCTCTCAGTTCCTTCACCTCCGTTTCCTTTCTGCCTGTGCTACCTCAAATGCCCAGTTCCTCTGAATATTTTGTTCACTTGGTCACTGTTATGATCCACCCACGGTGGTTGACAGGGCCCTCAACCGTGTCCGGCCCATCTCCCGCGCATCCGCCCTCACGCCTTCTCCTCCCTCCCAGAAACATGTGCACACCTGCAGGATATGTTTCTGGTGGTCGCACATTCAGTGAATTGAAGCCCTTGTGTTTGATGTAGTCCACCATGTGTTATGACGGAGATCAGAGCGCCACATGAGTGCAGTCAATCGCACCCTGAACCTGTGGGAAACCCGAGATCTAGTGAATCCAATTGCCCTTGCATCCTGGCTGTCCTGGTCCCGAGAGAAATGCACAAAGTTGTGTTGCCCTCACAAAGATGGCATCTGTGACCCCGTGGATGCCTTTGAGGGTGGAGGCTTGAGAGATCCCACAGAGGTCACCTGTGGATCCCTGAAGGGAGACACTGGCGTAGAAATTGAGGGCCTCAGACACTTTCACAGCCACTGGCAGTGATGGTCTCCATGTCCCCTTGGTGCAAAGTCCTGCAGCAAGTGACAGATGTGACCGACCAATCCCCTTGACATTTGCAGTCTTCAGCGACATTGGTTCTCGGCCATCTGCCTGGGTGTCGCTAGGCGCTGGCCTGTGATGGCTCTTGGGTGGTGTTTGTGGGAGTCCGAGCTGTCTCTCCTTCCTGAGGCTGCTGCATAGCCAGGAGCTGCAGTCACTGTCTCCTCTGTCTTCTTCACTCTCTGTGGGCCTTCAGGCATACAGCTAGTTCACCAGGCTCCGTGCTCCTGATATACCCCTCCTGCTGGGTTAAAGAGAGAGACACGTGGTTAGCGTGTGTGCACTAAGAACCTGTCCTGGTTCAGTGTGACGGCCCCTTAAGGCTTCCCTGTCAGCTCGAACCCTGGGGAAGACTGGGCCAAACTGGGTGCTGACATTACAAGGGGCTGTGAGCACCTCCACAGTGACTGCTCCATGGCCAGTTTTAGCGAGGAGATTGTACAATATGTGCAGCCCAACTGCTCTGCAGTCCACTGAAGTGCTGCTGAATGTGCAGAATGTGCAGGGGGTGGGGAGCTCCGGAGAACTTGGTGACACTTTGATGCCTCTGAGCTGCCTGATTGGGTAGAGAAGCCAGGAGCCCAACTCCAATCAGATCAATGTGGCTGCGCCTGAACTGTCTCAGCTGCAGTGGAATGGTCACTTCCTGCAGGATTGCCAAATGCGTGGCCATCAGTTGCCTTTAACGGCAAGGCTGCCACCAATCATCCCCGAGGCAGGGGTGCACCTAACCCCCACCCCCAGAGACCGTGGCTGATGACACCCAGGTGGCAGCCTCAGACTGCAGCAGAGCGACAATATCATGAGGCTCACGCAGCAACTCGCAACTTGGTGGGATCGAAAGAGAAGCCGAGACCGACTCCCAACTACTTAATGCAGCTGATGAATAACAAGAAATTCCTGTTGTGTCTGCCCAACTTTTCTGGGATATTTACACACTTGGAGCGGCTGCTGGATGAAGAAATAAGCAGAGTACGAAACGACATGTTTACTGATACAATGAATGGCCTTATAGACAAACTACCATTGGACCTACCAGACCCCTTAGGACCTATTAAGCAGTTGCAAGAAAAACTATTTGTGCCTGTGAAAGAATATCCAGATTTTAACTTTAACTTTTAACTCAGGATGCTGAAGATGAGGTTCCAGTGCCTGGACCGGTCTGGTGGAACCTGCAATACAGTCCGCAGAGGGTGTCACACGTTGTCATCACCCACTGTGCCCTTTACAACCTGGCGCTGCAACAGGGAGAGGAGCTGCTGAGGAGGAGATGGAGGAACTGGAGGTCTCCTCCAAAGAAGAGGATGTCGAGGGTGATCAGATTGAGGAGGTCCTGAGAGGCAACGATGGTGAGGATGAGGCCCTCGCACTGGCCGGACAAGGCAGGTGCACTCGGGAGACCCTCATAGCTGCCAGATTTGTGGAGGATGAAGACGACAGGCAGTGAGGTGTCCCCATAGATCCTCACATCACAGTTGCGAATGTTTGATTCCAGTCTGGCTTATGGAAACACCAATACCCTCTGTGAGAATGCTGCTGTCATGGAGACACAGTGGAGGCCCTAATAGTCACTCGATTGCAGGAGGATGATGATGACATGCAGTGAGGACACTCCATAGATCTTCACACAGCCTCTGAGAATGTCTGACTCCTGTCTGGCTGAGGGCAGCTCACTTGAGCTCCGTGATCAGGGTCACATCATAGAGACGCAGCAAGGAAACTTTAGAAGCATCTGATGCTTTATCCGTCTTCAGCACCTGAGCCCTTCAGGAGCACAGTGTCCCTGGTCACAGGTGCTGAAGAGATGGGGGCCAGCCCCACCTTAAAGGTGCTGAGAGCCACACACAGAGAATGATGGAACTCTGTGACACCTGCCCACTACATTCTGGCAGCAATGACCAGCACCATCGAGGTGCAGGTATCAGGAATGTGTCCAGTGAGTGTGAGGCTGGACCATCGCTTTGGTCTGAAGGCTGCACAGACACAGGGAAGAGGCCCTGGATTGAGACACCTGCCTTTATCTCGTGCAGAAAGGTTTCACATCTGAGTGACAAGAACACTGCTCATCAGAACAAGGAGCCATAGGCAGGGAGACATTCTTGGGAGTTTATTGACCATATTGAACAGTATATACAAATGATTAACATCCATGAACAGTATGTACGAGTAATTAATACCTGTGCCCAGGCTGTGCAACTAATTCTCCTTAACCACCCTAACCCTGCCGCATCGTCTTCACACTCCCCGGACATCCACAGTGGAGGTGGGGACAGCTGCTGACTGTGACCCTGTCTGTGGTGACCTTGGTGGGCGTCCTCTAGAGGGCCGAGACCTGGAGGCCCCCGGCCTGCTTTCGGAGTCCTGCTGTGTGGCAGTGACATCTTCCTCGGTCTGTGGAGCTGGAGCTGCTGAGGTCACAGGAAGAGGGGAGTCAGATAGGCCGGACACTCCTGGAGTCACCTGAATGGATGGCCCTGGGGAGGGGAGGTGGGGGGGGGGGTTGGCGGGGGTACACCTGCTGATCCTCCTCCCTATGGGTGCCTGTTGGCCCCTGGCTGACTCCTTGAGGAGAAGGGGTGGCTGGAGTGAGATCGAGCTGCCCCACACACCTCTTGCGTACACACTGTTGGAGACCAACCATGGCACCAGCGATGGAGTTAAGCCCGTGCAGCAGCGCAGGAACGATGTCCTGGACCAAGGTCTCCATGGCGGCCGCCATCCTGTCAGTGTTGCAATGCCGGCGCTATCACCTCAGAGTGAAGGCGGACAGACTCCTCCATCGTGCCTTGCAATCTGAGGAGTGCAGCGGACATCCCTTCCTGATGTTCCTGAGTTTGTCTTTGCAACTCCAGCAACTGTGACATGACCGAGTCCAGAGGTTCCTCATCTGACTCGGACTCAGCAACGTTCTGGCCTCCAGCAGCTCCTCCGAGTGCCGGGGACCTGGGAAGTCCCTGCCTCCACCTGCTGTGGATCTGACAGTGTGATGTGCTCACCAGATTGTGATCCCGAGGCTACTCTAAAACTGGGTCCCACCGAGGTGTGTGTCTCTGCGCTGGTGGAGGGTGAGGGTGAGGCTGTGATGGGACTTCAGGGAGGGAGCCTTCAGATTCCTCTTCAGAGCCTTTTTTGGGGCTTGATTGGAGGCCCTGGGTCAAGGACTCTGTCGGCTGTTTCCCAGATGTGTCTGTGAAATCAGTGTCTGGCAGTGGCCTGTGAAACAGGACACATCACTCACAGCCTGGTTGTCTGAAGGATGTTGCACTGCTGGATCCTCACTTGGTAGAGCAGCATCAACCTCACCATCAGCACAGGACTGGTCCAGATCCTTGCCGGCCGGCTGGATGGCTCTGTTCCCAGGACCTTGTGGGAGGACCTTGATTTTGGGCAATGTGCCACCGGTCTGCAACCCCTCCCTGTTGTTGTGTGCCAGCTTGTCCTGCATGGGCCGAGATGGAGAGAGTGTAAGCAGGATGCCTGCCAGGCCAGATGATAAGTATGTCTGGCCTGTGTGGGTGGTGAATGGTCCCATGGACAGGATGAGGACAATGACGGTGAGTGTGAGAGAGTGAATGGTGATGTCCCTGTGGGTGTGAGGGCCCTGTGGGTGTGTGATGGGTTTGTGAGTGTGTGAGTTGAGAGTGATGAGGAGAGTGACTTACCCTGGTGGAATGGAGGAGACCATTCATCCTCTTATGGCACTGGGTGGCTGTCCTCTTGTGAAGGGCGTTGGCACTGACCACTGCTGCCACCACCTCCCAAGCCGGATTGGTCACATTACTGCCCATCCTGCGGCCAGAGAGGGGATACTGGATATCCCGGCAGCCTCCAGGGCACCCAGCAGTCGCTCGAGGGACTCGTCATTAAACCGGGGCTTGCAGTTTCCCTTTGCTCGCCACGCCTCCCAGGCAGTGGTGGTGAGCTGGTAACAATGAGTGCTGTGCTGGTACCTGCCTTTAAACCTGGTGCCCGGGGTGATGCAACAGTGGGGTGATGGCGGGCGGGTGAATGAGAGCCTACCTGCCATGGAAATGGCATAAATAACAAGGTGGGCCCTGGACAATACAGAGTGAAAACCCACCATCACCATCAGTGGGCAGCTCACTGTTTTACCCTCCTGAACTTAGTGCAAATTTGGAGAAATTCTGCCCAGAATATCAGGTCCCGGGGACTTATCAACCTTCAGTCCCATTCATTTCTCCAAGACAACCTTCTTACCAATATTAATATCTTTCAATTCCTCATTCTCCCTAGTCCCTTGGATTTCTAATTCTGGAAGATTTCTTGCATCTTCCTCAGTGAAACAGACACAAAATAATCATTTAGCGTCCCTGCCATTTCTCTATTCCCCATTATAAATTCTCCAGGCTCTGCCCGTAATGGACCCACATTTGTCTTAGCCTAATGTTTCCTTTTTACATACCTATAGAAGCTTTTACAGTCCAGTTTTGTTTTCTGCTAGTTTACATTTATATTCTATTCTCCCTTTATCAGTTTCTTGGTTGTCCTTTGGGAGGATTTTAGAATTGAAAATCATCACATTTACTCTATTCCAGCAACTTTATAGGCCTTTTCCTTTAATCTTATGCAATCCTTAACTTCCTTTGTTAGCCACAGTTGACTGACTTTTCTTTTTGGGTTTTTGTGCCTTGAAGGAATGTATAGTTGCTGTAAACTATGTAATAATTCTTTAAAGACTGTCCATTGCCTATTTACCATCATACCTTTTAGTGTGTTTTCCCAATCAGCCTCAGCCAATTTGCTCCTCATACCTTCATAATTTCCTTTGTTCAAATTTAGCAACCTGATTTCAGATAGAACAAAATTATTAATTAGCCCTTTTTTGTTACATAATACATGATGTTAAAATAGCCTGCTCTCTGGTTAGCTCCTCAACATGCTGCTCTAGAAAACCATTCCTAACACACTCCAGAAACTCATCTTCCACAGCTTTAGTGCTCATTAGGTTTACCCAGTCTATATGCAGATTGAAGTTGCCCATGATTACTGTAGATGCTACTTGCTTCATTAATACCACACCCCACACTGTCACTACTGGCATGGTGGCCCATTAACAACTCCTATCAATGTTTGCTGTCCCTTGCTGTTTCTGAGCTCCACCCAAACAGATTCCACATTTAGTTCATCTGATCTGAGATCCTCCCTTGCTGATGCACTGATCCCATCCCTTATTATCAGCACAATGCCACCTCCTTTTCCTTTCTGCCTGTGCTTCCTAAATGCCCATTATCCCTGAATATTTTGTTCACTTGGTCACTGTTATGATGTGCCAGGTGGTATTTGCTAAGTCAGACCAAATCCACAAGGGAAGCTTGGCTAAACTATCACAACGGTTTTGCAATTTGTATTTATTATGGACAAGGTTTGTGCACTGAATTCATAAGTAATGAGTCCACTAACACATTTAGGGATTTTAAAAATTAAATTAAAACATTTATTAACAAAAGAAAAGAATAAACTACATAAACAAGATTACAATTACACGTTTGTTTAATATTATAATGATTCCCAAAATTCCCAATTAATCAGATACCCAACTATACACCTACTTTAAGGCAACAGTCCAAAATAGATTTTAAATTTACAGAGACAATCCAGCAAGGTTACCAGAAGCACCAACTCGACAGGGGAATTCCAAAGGCTTTTAACACAACTTTGGTTACTGGAACAGCAAACTTCTGCACGGTGGCCAGAGGCTTTTCCCCAAGTCTGTTTCACACAGTCACCTGGCCACAACCACACAGCCTTCCATCCTTCTTTAAATATATCTCTTCCTCTTTGATCTGTAAATCCCATTGTTCCTCTATGTCTTTGGAATTTACTTTTCCTATAATATAAAAATCTTTTAGTTTGTCCCTTATGGTCAGCGCTTTTGGGAAAAATCAATGTAATAACCTTGCCTATTTATCTAGCCAGTTGTAAAAACCTTTATCAAGTCTCATTGAAAATCCAACAACTTTTCCTCTTATCTAAAAATGCAAATTTCATTCACACCCTATCTGTTGACTTTACCCTAAATCACTCCTTAGCATTTTACACATAACTCTTTTGATAATTTATCTGTCACTAGTCTAATTAAATCAACCACACACAGAACCATACACACATAAACCTAAGTTACAATATCCCACAATAATATTATCAAAAATATGATAATTTCATAACAGTCACCCTGCAGCCATGTTTCTCTAATGGCAAAGAGATCATACCCATTTACCTCTTTTTGTGCCTTTAAACCATCTGCCTTGTTGCGAATGCTGTGTGTATTCAGGTAGAGAGCCTTTAACTTGGTCATTTTGGCATCATTCCTCATTTTAAGCTCAGTTGATGTTCACCTTCGTTTTGCCTGCCTTCTAATTTCACTTGTCAACTTTCTACTTCCTTCCAATCTGAGCTACCACACCCCTCCCCCCCCACCCCCACCAACCCCACCCCCAGGTTCCCACCCCCCTGACAGGCTGGTTTAAACCCTCCCCAACAGCACCAGCAAATCTCCCTGTAAGGATATTAGTCCTGGTCATGTTAAGGTGTAACCCGTCCATCTTGTACAGGACCACCAGCCCCAGAACTAGTCCCAATACACCAGAAATCTGATGACATCACTCCTACACCAGATCTCCAGCCACATGTTCAACCAGTCAATCCTCCTATTCCTTTGCTCACTGGGTGGCACTGGGAGCGATCCTGAGATTATTGCTTTTGAGGTCCTGATTTTTAAATTCCATCCTAACTCCCTAAAATCTGCTTTCAGCATCTCATCCCTCTTCTTATCTATGTCATTGGTACAAATGCAGTCCATAACTCTGGCTGTTCAACCTCCCTCTTCAGAATGTCCTGCAGCCACTTTGGGACATCCTTGACCTTGGCACCAGGGAGGCAACACACCATCCTGGAGTCACGTTTACTGTCTGATCCCCTGACTATTGCATCCCCTATCGCTACTGTTCTTCCACTCTTCTTGCTCCCCTCCAATGCAGCTGAACCACCCGTGCTGCCACTGACTTGCCTCTGGCTGCACTCCTCTGAGGAACCACTGCCCTCACCAGTAGCCAAAATGGAAAACTGATTAGCAAGCAAGATTCCAGCACTACCTGCCTGGTTCTTTGACTGCCTGGCAGTCACCTGTTCCCTCTCAGCCTGTACACTCCTAACCAGTGGTGTGACCACCTCCCTAAACATACTATCCACATAGTTCTCTGCCTCGCACCACAGTGACAACAGACACTGCTCGAATTCCAAAACCCAGAGCTTAAACTTTCGAAGCCGGTGACAATTCCTGCAGATGTGTATGTCAGGGACACAGTGGGTCCATGACTTCCCACATACTGCAGGATGTACATTCCACTTGGATGAGCTGACCTGCCATGCTGTAACTTCCAAAACTATTTATTATAATTAGCATAAGTAAAATAACTAACCGGTTATTCACCAATCAGCTTCTTCCCCTGTACCGAAGCAATTGCCAGCTACTCAAGGCTGAAAAAGGTAGAAAAACAAAGGGGCACCTCCTTCCCCTAACTCCCTCACTCACCAAACTCCCACTTTATACTCTGCATGCAAAGCAGTACTCTCAGTGCAGATGTGACAGCACAGAGGAAGTTCTCTTTTTACGCTCCCTGAAAAACAACTGATTCAAGCTTCTGAAAACCAGTTTAAGCTGCCTAATTAACAAGCTGCAGCTGCTTACACGGAGCTTGTATACCCCTGTTTTTAAAACTGGATTAAAACATTACTTTTTTTTATTCATTCACGGGATGTGGGCTTCGCTGGCTGGGCCAGCATTTATTACCCATCCCTAGTTGCCCTTGAGAAGGTGGTGGTGAGCTGCCTTCTTGAGCCGCTGCAGTCCATGTGGCGTAGGTACACCCACAGTGCTGTTAGGGAGGGAGTTCCAGGATTTTGACCCAGCGGCAGTGAAGGAACGGCCGATACATTTCTAAGTCAGGATGGTGAGTGACTTGGAGGGGAACTTCCAAGTTGTGGTGTTCCCATGTCCCTGCTCTCCTTGTCCTTCTAGATCAGGGGGTGCAAGCCTTTTCTTTAATGAAAGCTACTTCTGATTAATGAAAAATATCCCACGCTACTAAAACATGTATTGAAAATATTGGATTGATAAGGGTACAAAATTAAGCTATTACAGTTGAATTACAAAAATATATATTTAAAATGAAGAAAATTGATCCTTAACCTTTATTTCAATGTGAAACTTGATAATGCATGTGTCCACCAGTGCTGTATAAACTGGTTTATGTCCTGAGAGGGCAACTCTGATGGAGTCATTCAGTAGGTCATTGGTCAGAGGCGTTCAAAATTTGGATTTGATGAAGTTCATGTCACAAAGATAGGTGGAACCAAACAGAGAAGGGCCTTTCATTGCTGCTGTGCAATGCTACTGTACCCACGAGACTCCGGGAATTAGTGGCAGATTGCCTTAATTTCAACTGAATGTTAATTTGAAGGTTGACATTATCAAGGAAACAGCGCACTAATTTGTTCAGAAATCTCACTAACATTTACTTCCATGAAGGGGTTTAAAGTAAACATCATGTCAGGCTCCAGCTGCTCACAATCATTAAATCAGTTGTTGAACTCTTGGCCAAGCCTGGTAAGGAGGTGACGGTACTCGGCAATGTCCAGCAGCAGCTTCATTTTCTACCAGCGTTTTGAGCACAGAAGGAAAATATTGCATTTTCCTCTTCTGCATTTGCTGTACCAAAAGGTTAAGTTTTGACTTGAAAGCTTTCAGTGCACTAATCATGTCGGCAATTGTCTTCTCTTTCCCTTCAATTCATAGTTCAGGGCATTCAATTTCCCTGCCACATTTGTTAGAAATGCCAAATCAAGCAGCCACGCAATGCTTGATAATTGCGGTACCTTCGTTTCTTGACTCCATGAAAGCGTTAATTTCTGGCAAAGGTGAAAGAAATCGACAGTATTTTTCCCTTGCTAAGCCACTGGATTTCAGTGTGCAGCTAAAGATCGCCCTACTTGGCTGACAGTTTGCCAAGAACATACTTGAATCTCTGGTGCTGTTTGCACAAATCAAATTAATAATCCTAACAACAGGAGACATAATATGATCAAACCCCATTACTCTGGCACAAGTTGCCTGTTGATGGATGATGCAGTGGCAGTTCAATAAACAAGGGAAATCAAGGGATGCTTGACAACTTGCAATGAAACTGGCATGGCACCCAGTCCTTGCTGGTGCACCATCGCTGGCTATTGCCACTAGCTTCTCCAATGGTATGTTCTTTTTTGCAAAATAATTCTTGACTGCATTGTAGATATCAACTCCCCTGGTTGTGAATTTCAGAGGCAACAATGTCAATAATTCCTCTTTAATGGTGAAGTCTTCAAACACCATTCAAACAAACACTGTCAACCGATTCATCACATTGAATAGAAAACCACTTGGATGCACTTAAATCCCTCTCTAGCTGTTCCATCACATCGGCCGATAATGCCAATACCCTTCCTGCCCTGGTGTTTGCTCCTAACTGCATGTCTGAAATGGAAGGCATAATTTCAGGGCTGTTTTTGAAATCTTTGAATAAGTAGTTGGCCATCAGAGTCATCGTGCTCTTCACAATTACTCCATCTGTAAATGTTGCCTTGTTTTTGGTCAAATAATGAGCAACTCTGTTGTTGCATTAGCTTTCTTGTTTGGTTTCATAAAAAAAGATTGCTGTCTCTGCACAGCAGTGTTTAGTTCACTTACTTTTTGTGATCACAGCTGCTTCCTGTAGGAAAATCTCTCTCAAAATGCAAAATGCCTCTCCACATTGCTGTTCTTCCCACTGTAACGCCAACACTGCAGATTAAAGAGACACACTTGTCTTTAATGCTTGAAAACAAAAAAATTGTCCTCCCACTCTTGATGGAAATAGTACCTCTTTTGCCTTGTTTTGAAAGGACCTGCCTCTGCATCCATGAGATCAGCAAGGGTAGATTATTACTCCTGCCACATGCCAGCTAGCAGAGTTATGCTAGTACAGATGATCCTCGACTTGTATCGATCCTCGCTTATTTCAGGTCACAATTGCCACCCATGTTATTATTTACAGCAGTCGGACCCTCACTTACAGCATGACGCTGACTCAGGCACCGGTGTCGTTTACAAAAGTTGGCAAACTAGCTAACTTGCTGTGGAAAAATAATCATATGACTGGAATCCTGTAATACTATTGGTTATTTTTCCAAATATTAATGTGAGCTACTCATTGGCAGACAGTGAGCTACCAGTCACTTGCGTTCAACATGCAGGCAACCCTGTTCTAGATGGTCGTGGTCGTGGGTTTGGAAGGTGCTGTCTAAGGAGCCTTGGTAAATTCCTGCAGTGCACTTTATAGATGATACACACACTGCTGCTACTGTGCGTCGGTGGTGGAGAGAGTGAATGTTTGTGGATGTGGTGCCAATCAAGCAGGCTGCTTTGTCCTGGACGGTGTCAACTTCTTGAGTGTTGTAGGAGCTGCACTCATCCAGGCAAGTGGGGAGTATTCCATCACACTCCTGACTTGTGCCTTGTCGATGGTGGACAGGCTTTGGGGAGTCAGGAGGTGAGTTACTCACCACAGGATTCCCAGCCTCTGAGCTGCTCCTGTAGCCAGTGTTTATGTGGCTTGTCCAGTTCAGTTTCTGGTCAATAGTAACCCCCAGGATGTTGATAGTGGGGGATTCAGTGATGGTAATGCCATTGAATGTCAAGAGGCGATGGTTGGATTCTCTCTTGTTGGAGATGGTCGTTGCCTGGCACTTGTGTGGTGTGAATGTTACTTGCCACTTGTCAGCCCAAGCCTGGATATTGTCCAGGTGTTGCTGCATTTGGACATGGACTGCTTCAGTATCTGAGGAGTTGCGAATGGTGCTGAACATTGTGCAATTATCAACAAACCCACTTCTGACCTTATGATGGAAGGAAGGTCATTGATGAAGCAGCTGAAGATTGTTGGGCCGAGGACACTACCCTGAGGAACTCCTGCAGTGATGTCCTGGAACTGAGATGATTGACCCCCAACAACCACAACCATCTTCCTTTGTGCTAGGTATGACTCCAACCAGCAGAGAATTTTTCCCCCTGATTCCCATTGACTCCAGTTTTGCTGGGGCTCCTTGATGCCACACTCGGTCAAATGCTGCCAGGATGACAAGGGCAGTCACTCTATCCTCATCTCTTAAAGTGTAATTCTTAGTTAATTGCTAAATTATAGAAAAAAAATACTTCAGATAGAAATTAGCCCTTAAAGCGTTCTCATTCACCAGCTCACTGAGAGATTCACATCTTTCAGAACAACATTGTCTTTTAAAATATGGAAAGACATTGCATTACCTGGGCAGTGGAAAGCTGACCCAGATTTTTTTTTTTTTAAATGTCATAAGTTCACCTTTAGACCAGGAGCAAGCATGCCTTTTCCAAGAAATCACCTGACCAGTCTGGTACTTGTCGGGAGGAGAGCTATTTGCTTGTTCGCACTGCAATTATTTTAATGGTTGGGGAGAAATTGATTTAAAGTCAAAGTCTAATGATTTACTGGAAATTACGTGACAGAGATGAGCTTTAAGTTTTGAATTGTTTTTTGAGTTCAGTTGAGACTGAACTGAGTAAGGGAAAAGCTCCCCAGCTCACGCTCTCTTTGCTTTACCTGAAATCGTGTGATGGTCAGTTTCCAACTAAGAATCCTCATCTCAGTGGAACTTGCCTGTCTTTGGAAACCAAAGAGGCTGAGACAAGAAGGATTGTTCTGACTATATTTTCCTCCACACCAAAGCTCCACTGGTGAGAATGTCCAGGCACCACCACCTGGAAGTTCCCCTCCAAGTCACTCACCATCCTGACTTGGAAATATTTCGCCGTTCCTTCACTGTCGCTGGGTCAAAATCCTGGAACTCCTTCCCTAACAGCACTGTGGGTGTACCTACACCACATGGACTGCAGCGGCTCAAGGAGGCAGCTCACCACCACCTTCTCAAGGGATGGGAAATAAAATCTGACCCAGCCAGTGACACCCACATCGTGTAAATGATTTTTTTTAAATCCACTGGGACTAGCAGTCTGTCTTCACATGAGGATGCTTCAGATCGACAGCATCAAAATCCTGTGAATTTTTTTTAAATAAAACCTATTCTCCAAAGCCCATCTCTGCAGAGACTGTATTTGTTTGTCCTTTGTGTGTGAATGCAGGAGGACTTTAAAAAGGATTGATACTTTTACTTCCAAATTACAATTTGTGTGTTAACCATTTCTTGCAACTTGTTTTAAGAAGAAATTTTGTTTTATAATAAATCAATCATTCTGAGTTTATTGAAAGAAGCCTGGTTAAAGTCTCTTCCATTCTAGGTAACAGTAGTAAAGGTAAAAATTGGCCATTTTGGTGAGTGAATCAAACTTTTCAACTAATGGTACAACCTGTGGAGTAGTGGGGCTAGTCAAACTGCTCACTCCTCCTAACCCAGTCGTGACACAGTGCAGACTGCGAAAGGCCTCTTTTTATGCTCTTGTAGGAATATGCAAGGCTCATCGAAGAGATTAGTGCAAAATGTGATATAAGTAAAAAATACTGGGGAGACCACCACATCCCATTCCAAGCCCTCCACTGGCATGAGACTTTATTGAGGTAGTAGCCATGGGTTTAAACGTGTAAGAAAAAGACAGAAGCATTTGCATTTTGCACTTTATAGATATGGTGAGCAGATTTAGCACTTCTACAATAATCCATGGTCAGGATAAAAGGGTGATTATAAAGTCATGGAAAAATGGATAGGGACTGGATTTGGAGCACCAGCTAAATTTCTGACTGACAACGGATCGGAATTGTGAGCCATGTGTAAATATGAACATTGTGGTCATGAACGTTGCAGCTAAAAGTCCTTTCAGCAATTGGACCTAAGAAATTATGCAATGATCGCTGAGATGCTCCATAAGATCCTAACCGATCAACCAAACTACAAGTTAACAACTGCCCTGGGGCCTGGGTGTTCCATGCAAAGAATTATCTTCAGATTATTGGCAAGTATAGTCATTATCAATTGGTTTATGGGAGGAATCCCGAATTACTTTGGGCTGAGATAGTTCCCCTGTACTAGAAGGAACTCCGGTTAGTTCCATTTTGTCTGCACACTTGAATGGTTTAAGTATAAGGAAAAAGGCATCCGTCAGAGAGCACGAAGGCATTGTCTGTGATTGACCGGCAAAAAACTTAATTCCTCATCACATTTAAAAAGCTATCCTAAGGATACAGGTTTGCTCACTATCACATTCAATTCCTTTCTGAACACCTCCCACTGATCTTCTGATGATTTCCCTATTGCTCAGTTTACTGTGGACAGCCTCTGTCCTTATCCCATTGAAGTCAGTCTCTATTTGCCAAAAGGAAATAGTTATGGACTATGAAGATGTAAGGAACATACAAAAACTACAGGAAAAGCATGCAAAAAAAAGACAAATCCTAGTGACTGGGAGAGATACAACAAACAAGAACAGGTGATGAAAGAAATAGAGCTACGAAAAGAAAGAATGAAAGGAAACACAAACAGGTCCTCTCTGCATTAGCCATAGCCCCACCTCCAACACCCAATTTGGTGTTGTCCATAATTTTTGAAATTGTACTTCCACGTGTGGCCATATCACTAAATAATATCAGCAGTGATCCCAGTGCTGATCCCTGTGGAACACCACTTTCCAGTCTGGGTAACTACCTTTTAATGCCTGTTTTGTTTTTTGTAAAGGCTGGGTCATGTCTAATGAACTGAACTGAATTTTTTGAGGAGGTAGCTAAAGTAGTGAACAGGGGGATGTCTATGGATGTAGTAAACATGGACTCCTAGAACGCATTCCATAAAGATCTAAATAAAACTTGAAGGAAAAGTATTCAAATGGTTAGGAGATCAGTTAGACATAGAAAACAGAGGAGGCAACATAACTAAATGCCTTTCAGGCACTTGATTAGCCACCGTCAGACCTTCCCTTGCTATCCATTCTGCTTACTTGACTCCTGAGGCCACATGGTCTGTCCTTACGCCATGGGGGAGAGTTTTCCCCTGTCCAGGCAGGGGGGCCACAGTCTGCCACCCGTGATTTCACACTGGCTGGCTATTAACGGCCGTTCGGTGTCAATCACACGCTGAAACGCTCAGCGCCTCCTGGGTGGGGGGTTGGTGGTGGAGAGAGGAGCATGAGCGAGGAAATCAGCACATGCACCCGGTGCACTCAGGGAGCTGAAGATGTCTAACATTAAAATGAAGGTGAACATGTCCCCTCATATCACTCTGTCACGTGAGCAGAGACATGTTCAAAATGAGATTTTAAAACTTTTATTTTATTTGTAATTAACATCAGAAACCTTATCCTGCCCATGGCTGAAGTTTCCTCAAAAATCCAAAGGCCACTTGGCCTTTCCACCCGCCCACCAAGCGCACCTTAATTCATTTATTAATCGGTTTAACAGGGCTCTGAATTGTCGATGGGCGCATTGTCTACCCCACACACGCCTGCAACCCAAATATCACACGGGTGCACAACGACATCTGGGGGCTCACCCACCATCATCACTCACCCACCATCATCACTCACCCACCATCAACCCTCACCCACCATCAACCCTCACCCACCATCAACCCTCACCCACCATCAACCCTCACCCACCATCATCCCTCACCCACCATCATCCCTCACCCACCATCATCCCTCACCCACCATCATCATCATCCCACACCCACCTTCATCCCTCACCCACCATCATCATCATCCCACACCCATCATCATCATCATCCCTCACCCACCATCATCATCATCCCTCACTCATCATCATCCCTCACCCACCATCATCCCTCACCCACCATCATCCCTCACCCACCATCATCCCTCACCCACCATCATCATCATCCCACACCCATCATCATCCCTCACCCACCATCATCATCATCCCACACCCACCTTCATCCCTCACCCACCATCATCATCATCCCACACCCATCATCATCCCTCACCCACCATCATCATCATCCCTCACCCACCATCATCATCATCCCTCACCCACCATCATCATCATCCCTCACCCACCATCATCATCATCCCTCACCCACCATCATCATCATCCCTCACCCACCATCATCATCATCCCTCACCCACCATCATCATCATCCCTCACCCACCATCATCATCATCCCTCACCCACCATCATCATCATCCCTCACCCACCATCATCATCATCCCTCACTCATCATCATCCCTCACCCACCATCATCCCTCACCCACCATCATCATCATCCCACACCCATCATCATCCCTCACCCACCATCATCATCATCCCACACCCACCTTCATCCCTCACCCACCATCATCATCATCCCTCACCCACCATCATCATCATCCCTCACCCACCATCATCATCATCCCTCACCCACCATCATCATCATCCCTCACCCACCATCATCATCATCCTCACCCACCATCATCATCATCCCTCACCCACCATCATCATCATCCCTCACCCACCATCATCATCATCCCTCACCCACCATCATCATCATCCCTCACCCACCATCATCATCATCCCTCACCCACCATCATCATCATCCCTCACCCACCATCATCATCATCCCTCACCCACCATCATCATCATCCCTCACCCACCATCATCATCATCCCTCACCCACCATCATCATCATCCCTCACCCACCATCATCATCATCCCTCACCCACCATCATCATCATCCCTCACCCACCATCATCATCATCCCTCACCCACCATCATCATCATCCCTCACCCACCATCATCATCATCCCTCACCCACCATCATCATCATCCCTCACCCACCATCATCATCATCCCTCACCCACCATCATCATCATCCCTCACCCACCATCATCATCATCCCTCACCCACCATCATCATCATCCCTCACCCACCATCATCATCATCCCTCACCCACCATCATCATCATCCCTCACCCACCATCATCATCATCCCTCACCCACCATCATCATCATCACTCACCCACCATCATCATCATCACTCACCCACCATCATCATCATCACTCACCCACCATCATCATCATCACTCACCCACCATCATCATCATCACTCACCCACCATCATCATCATCACTCACCCACCATCATCATCATCACTCACCCACCATCATCATCATCACTCACCCACCATCATCATCATCACTCACCCACCATCATCATCATCACTCACCCACCATCATCACTCACCCACCATCATCATCATCACTCACCCACCATCATCACTCACCCACCATCATCACTCACCCACCATCATCACTCACCCACCATCATCACTCACCCACCATCATCACTCACCCACCATCATCACTCACCCACCATCATCACTCACCCACCATCATCACTCACCCACCATCATCACTCACCCACCATCATCACTCACCCACCATCATCACTCACCCACCATCATCCCTCACCCACCATCATCCCTCACCCACCATCATCCCTCAACCAACATCATCCCTCAACCAACATCATCCCTCAACCAACATCATCCCTCAACCAACATCATCCCTCAACCAACATCATCCCTCAACCAACATCATCCCTCAACCAACATCATCCCTCAACCAACATCATCCCTCAACCAACATCATCCCTCAACCAACATCATCACTCAACCAACATCATCACTCACCCACCATCATCACTCACCCACCATCATCACTCACCCACCATCATCACTCACCCACCATCATCACTCACCCACCATCATCATCATCCCACACCCACCATCATCATCATCCCACACCCACCATCACTCACCCACCATCATCCCTCACCCACCATCATCATCATCCCTCACCCACCATCATCATCATCCCTCACCCACCATCATCATCATCCCTCACCCACCATCATCATCATCCCACACCCACCATCATCATCATCCCACACCCACCATCATCATCATCCCACACCCACCATCATCATCATCCCACACCCACCATCATCATCATCCCTCACCCACCATCATCATCATCCCACACCCACCATCATCATCATCCCACACCCACCATCATCATCATCCCACACCCACCATCATCATCATCCCACACCCACCATCATCATCATCCCACACCCACCATCATCATCATCCCACACCCACCATCATCATCATCCCACACCCACCATCATCATCATCCCACACCCACCATCATCATCATCCCACACCCACCATCATCATCATCCCACACCCAGCATCATCATCATCCCACACCCAGCATCATCATCATCCCACACCCGCCATCATCATCATCCCACACCCGCCATCATCATCATCCCACACCCGCCATCATCATCATCCCACACCCGCCATCATCATCATCCCACACCCGCCATCATCATCACCCCACACCCGCCATCATCATCACCCCACACCCACCATCATCATCACCCCACACCCACCATCATCATCATCCCACACCCACCATCATCATCATCCCACACCCACCATCATCATCATCCCACACCCACCTTCATCATCATCCCACACCCACCTTCATCCCTCACCCACCATCATCATCATCCCTCACCCACCATCAACATCATCCCTCACCCACCATCAACATCATCCCTCACCCACCATCAACATCATCCCTCACCCACCATCAACATCATCCCTCACCCACCATCAACATCATCCCTCACCCACCATCAACATCATCCCTCACCCACCATCAACATCATCCCTCACCCACCATCACCATCATCCCTCACCCACCATCATCCCTCACCCACCATCATCCCTCACCCACCATCATCCCTCACCCACCATCATCCCTCACCCACCATCATCCCTCACCCACCATCATCCCTCACCCACCATCATCCCTCACCCACCATCATCCCTCACCCACCATCATCCCTCACCCACCATCATCCCTCACCCACCATCATCCCCCACCCACCATCATCCCCCACCCACCATCATCCCCCACCCACCATCATCCCCCACCCACCATCACCATCATCCCCCACCCACCATCACCATCATCCCCCACCCACCATCACCATCATCCCCCACCCACCATCACCATCATCCCCCACCCACCATCACCATCATCCCCCACCCACCATCACCATCATCCCACACCCACCATCACCATCATCCCACACCCACCATCACCATCATCCCACACCCACCATCACCATCATCCCACACCCACCATCACCATCATCCCACACCCACCATCACCATCATCCCACACCCACCATCACCATCATCCCCCACCCACCATCACCATCATCCCCCACCCACCATCACCATCATCCCACACCCACCATCACCATCATCCCACACCCACCATCACCATCATCCCACACCCACCATCACCATCATCCCACACCCACCATCACCATCATCCCACACCCACCATCACCATCATCCCACACCCACCATCACCATCATCCCCCACCCACCATCATCCCCCACCCACCATCATCCCCCACCCACCATCATCCCCCACCCACCATCATCCCCCACCCACCATCATCCCCCACCCACCATCATCCCACACCCACCATCATCCCACACCCACCATCATCCCACACCCACCATCATCACTCACCCACCATCATCACTCACCCACCATCATCACTCACCCACCATCATCCCACACCCACCACCATCCCTCACCCACCACCATCACTCACCCACCATCATCCCTCACCCACCATCATCCCTCACCCACCATCATCCCTCACCCACCATCATCCCTCACCCACCATCATCCCTCACCCACCATCATCCCTCACCCACCATCATCCCTCACCCACCATCATCCCTCACCCACCATCATCCCTCACCCACCAACACCACTCAGCCACCAACACCACTCAGCCACCATCATCACTCAGCCACCATCATCACTCAGCCACCATCATCACTCAGCCACCATCATCACTCAGCCACCATCATCACTCAGCCACCATCATCACTCAGCCACCATCATCCCACACCCACCATCATCGCTTACCCACCATCATCCCTCGCCCACCATCATCCCTCACCCACCATCATCCCTCACCCACCATCATCCCTCACCCACCATCATCCCTCACCCACCATCATCCCTCACCCACCATCATCCCTCACCCACCATCATCCCTCACCCACCATCATCCCTCACCCACCATCATCCCTCAGCCACCAACACCACTCAGCCACCAACACCACTCAGCCACCAACACCACTCAGCCACCATCATCACTCAGCCACCATCATCACTCAGCCACCATCATCACTCAGCCACCATCATCCCACACCCACCATCATCCCACACCCACCATCATCCCTCGCCCACCATCATCCCTCGCCCACCATCATCCCTCGCCCACCATCATCCCTCGCCCACCATCATCCCTCGCCCACCATCATCCCTCGCCCACCATCATCCCTCGCCCACCATCATCCCTCGCCCACCATCATCCCTCGCCCACCATCATCCCTCGCCCACCATCATCCCTCGCCCACCATCATCCCTCGCCCACCATCATCCCTCGCCCACCATCATCCCTCGCCCACCATCATCCCTCACCCACCATCATCCCTCACCCACCATCATCCCACACCCACCATCATCATCATCCCTCGCCCACCATCATCATCATCCCTCGCCCACCATCATCCCTCGCCCACCATCATCATCATCCCTCGCCCACCATCATCCCTCGCCCACCATCATCACTCGCCCACCATCATCACTCGCCCACCATCATCACTCGCCCACCATCATCACTCGCCCACCATCATCACTCGCCCACCATCATCACTCGCCCACCATCATCACTCGCCCACCATCATCACTCGCCCACCATCATCACTCGCCCACCATCATCACTCGCCCACCATCATCACTCGCCCACCATCATCACTCGCCCACCATCATCACTCGCCCACCATCATCCCACACCCACCATCAGATGGTTCAGGAGAGGAATTAGGAAGCACTTCTACGAAAGGTGGCAGACGTTTAGAACTCTGTGCTGCCAATGATTAATGCTACATCAATTGTTAATTTTAAATCCAAGATTGATACATTTTGGTTAACCAAAGGACATGGAGCAAAGGTGAGTATATGGAGTTGGGTCGCAGATCAACTATGGTCTCCTTGAACAGCAGGATAGGTTTAGACCTAGATAAAAGCAAAAAAACTGCAGATGCTGGAAATCCAAAACAAAAACAAAAATACCTGGAAAAACTCAGCATCTGTGGAGAGGAACACAGTTAACGTTTCAAGTCCGAATGACTTCTGTTGAAGAGTCATATAGACTCAAAACGTTAACTGTGTTCCTCTCCACAGATGCTGCCAAACCTGCTGAGTTTTTCCAGGTATTTTTGTTTTTGTTTTAGGTTTAGACCTAAATGGCTTCCTTTTTTTTATATAAGAACACTGTTTTGGAAAATAATGACATTAAAGACTGACAAGTTCCTAGGATCTGATGGTTTTCACCCAGAGTTTTAAAGGAAGTAGGTAAGGAAATTGCAGACTCTTTAACCATAAGCTTCCTATGTCTGTTGATCCAGAATTGACCCTTTAGATTGAGAAATTGTGAATGTAATTCATTATTTAAGGAAGCCGAGAGAGAAAGAAAGAATGTATAGATCCGTTATCCAACAGCTTTGATCAGAAAGTTATTAGAATCTGTAATTAAAGACAGATTCAATAAGCACTTGGAGAAATTTGAGCTAATTAGAAAGCTAACATAGTAAAGGATAGATCATGTCTAATGAGCATAAATGAATTTTTTGAGGAGGTAACTAAAGTAGTGAACAGGGGGATGTCTATGGATATAGTAAACACGGACTCCTAGAATGCATTCCATAAAGATTTAAATAAAACTAACGCAATTAAAGGAAAATTATTCAAATGGTTAGATTATCAGTTAGACGTAAAAAACAGAGGGGGCAACACAATTAAATGCCTTTCAGGCACTTGACTGGCCACTGTCAGGCCTTCCCTGCTGCTGAGGTCCCCAGAACGGAAGCCTGCCCGCCAAGAACTAGCTGCTGGCCAGGTGTAGGCTGGCATCTGGTCATTGCCACCAGAGGCAGTGGCTGCACTGGCTGCTGGTGGCACTTCATCCACCCAAGGCCAGGATGACAGAGGCTCACCAAACCTCAGGCGTGTGAGGGCAGGAATAGGGGTTGCTGGAGATGGGGGAGCGATGGGTCGGAGGCAAGGGCAGGGGGCTGGTGACCCTTGCCCGGTGCTAAGTACCTTGATCAGGCTCAAAGTGCCAGACCATGAGGGTCGCCCCCTCCTCTCAGGAGGATGTTGGCAAGTCCAACAGACTGGGCAGCTTTCCAAGGGCAGGGAGAGCTAAATTGCGGTGGACTTGGGGCTAATGGATGCCAATTGACTCATTAATGAGCCTAATTGATAACCTGGCAGCCGGGAATCCTGCATCAGTCCCTTCCTCTCTCCAACTTAATTGGGGGAGATTTTCCCACTGCCGGTAAACTGACACAGGGGCCCTCCCACGATTAAGTGTGCCCGGCTGCCATTCCTGCCACAGCGGGGTGTGTAAAATCCAGCCCCATGTCCGGAGTTCTGGGTACAGTTCTTGGAACTGCATCTTATGGAGGTTCTATTGGGGTTGGAAGGAAAGTCACACAGAATCAGCCAATTGTGACACAGCCTCCAGGGGTTAAATTATGAGGAGAAATTGCATAAACTAGGCTTTTATTCCATGAAATATAGCAAATTAATGGATTATTTGATTAAGATTTTTAGGATTTTGAAAGCAATTGATAGTATAGATAAAGAGAAACCTTTTTTCCCTAGTGGGCAAGTCTATGACAAGGAGACATCACTTTAAAATCAGAGCTAGATCAGCAAGGGTTAGATAGAGAGTAAAACTCCTTGTACGTGAGTAGTGAAAGGCTGAGTTAGCCACGTATCCTGTATGCTCTATCCCATTGGACCTAACAATGATCCTGAAATATATTTCACAGGCACATGTTGAACGTTAGCTGGGAAGGTAAAGATTTCTCTTTCAACGAGGATGGCTATTTGGTGAGACCATCGATGGTTGTAATGACATTGAACAGAAGCAGATTTTGGGAAATGGTGAGTATTGGATGAATGGTGAGTATTGGATGAATGGTGAGTATTGGATGAATGGTGAGTATTGGATGAATGGTGAGTATTGGATGAATATCCCTGTTGAAGTTGGGTCTTAACTATTTGCCAACTATGCATTCATTGTGGAACACTCATTCAGAATTGGTAAACCTGCAGTGTGTGTGTTTTTGAGCAATAAGTAACATGCATAAAAATGAAAGTCCGAACATGTGGAGTCTGGGATCAAGTGGCAGAATAGAAAGCAAGCTGGTAAGTAAAAGCAAAACATAGTAAGGGTTAGAGGTATTTTCTCAGGTTGTTAAATGGTGGGAAGCAGGTGTTCCACAAGCATCGATGTTGAAACCACTCTCACCATTTACAATGATTTGGATTCGAGAAGAAGTATGAATTTCAAAATTTACAAAAAGCGACACCAAATAGGGGAGAATTGTAACAAATATAGAAAAACATTAATAAACTTGAAAAATGGGCATGTGATTTACATTGAGGTTCATTTGTCAGTAAGTATGATGTAGGAAAACTCAGGAGGCCCTGCACTCCAGGAAGAAGAAAGGCCCAGATTGTTGTGGAGTTGGGAACACCCCACAAACCTTTAAGAATGGGCATGAGACAGACAGACAGACAGACAGGGCATGACAGCGTCCCATTTCAGACAGACAGGGCATGATTCACACAGGAGGGAAACCAGAAATCAGCAGAGTCATTTGAACTTAGTGCCAAGTTCAAACCAACACCATTTTGGCTGTTGCAAGGCCATTAACCTGCAGTGTGGGAGTCACAATTGATGGAATAGACATAAACTCTCTTGAAGGGTGGATAAGATCTGTTTAAGTGTCATGATCTGAAGATTTTTAAATCCTCCAATCTTTAAACATGAAAAAAAGGCTAATGCTGTCAGTGAATTTTTTTTTAAAAACCCTCTGCTACACTGCTTTGAGAGACAGGCCTGCTCTGCATCTGTTCCGATGATGCTACCTTCAAAAACAGTTCCTCTGACATGTCCTCCTTCTTCCTTAACCGAGGTTTTCCACCCACGGTCATTGACAGGGCCCTCAACCGTGTCCGGCCCATCTCCCGCGCATCCGCCCTCACTCCTTCTCCTCCCTCCCAGAAACATGATAGGGTCCCCCTTGTCCTCACTTATCACCCCACCAGCCTCCGCATTCAAAGGATCATCCTCCACCATCTCCAGCATGATGCCACCACCAAACACATCTTCCCTTCACCCCCCTGGCAGCATTCCATAGGGATCGTTCCATCTCCGACACCCTGGTCCACTCCTCCATCACCCCCTACTCCTCAACTCCCACTGGGCGACCGCTTTGCAGAACACCTTCGGTCTGTCCACAAGAATGACCCAGACCTCCCTGTTGCTTGCCATTTTAACACTCCACCCTGTTCTCTTGCCCACATGTCTGTCCTTGGCTTGCTGCATTGTTCTAGTGAAGCCCAACGCAAACTGGAGGAACAGCACCTCATCTTCCGACTAGGCACTTTACAGCCTCCCAGACTGAATATTGAATTCAACAACTTTAGATCTTGAACTCCCTACTCCATCCCCACCCCCTTTCTGTTTCTTCCCCCTTCCTTTTGTTTTTTCCAATAATTTATATAGATTTTTCTTTTCCCACCTACTTCCATTATTTTTAAATCTATACCTTTTATGCCCTGTTAGTCTTTTCACCCCACCCCCACTAGAGCTGTACCTTGTGTGTCCTACCATCCATTCTTAATTAGCACATTCTTTTAGATAATATCACCACCTTCAACACCTCTGTGTTCTTTTGTTCTTTTGTCTGTGACATCTTTTGATTATCTGCTCCTATCACTGCTTGCTTATCCCTACAACCACACCCCATCCCCCCACTTCTCTGCCCCAACCCCACACCCCCACCTTAACCCAGCTTATATTTCACTCCTCTCCTAGTTTTACTCAGTTCTGTTGAAGGGTCATGAGGACTCGAAACGTCAGCTTTGCTCTTCTCCACTGATGCTGCCAGACCTGCTGATTTTTTCCAGCTAATTCTGTTTTTGTTAAAGGTTCATTTCTAGATGGATAAAATTGAAAAGCAGAGAAGTTATATTAAACTTGAATATACCACCTTTTGGAGGACTGTGTATATTTCTAGTTTACGTATGAAAGAGGGGATACAGAGGGACTAGAGAATGTACAAAAAGTTTACTAGAATGGAAGCAGAACTGAAGTTATATCTGATAGGAAAGATTTAACAGGCTGGGGTCCTTTTCTCTAGAAAAACCGACTGAGGGGCTGACCTGATAGAGATTGTTAAATTATGAAAGGGTTTGTTAGGGTCAACATAGAGTTGAGGCTTCCACATCTGGAAAAACCAGAATTAGCAGCCATAAATATGAGGCAGCTATGAATAAATCCAATCGGGAATTCAGCAAAAGAGCCTTTATCCAGGAAGAGGCTAGAATGTGGAATTTGCTACCATAAGGAACACTTGAGGCAACTGGTATAGATTCTTAAGGGTTATCAAGATAAACACGTGAAGGAGAAAAGAATGTAAAGATATGTTTAGGTGGTTAGATGAAGTAATGTGAAAAAAGAGGTTTCTATAGAACATAAACATCTGCAGCAGCATGGACCTGTTGAGCTGAATGGCATGTTTCTGTGCTGTAAATACTGTGTAAAACAGGGACAAGGGAATCTTTCTGATCACCACCTCCTCCATGCCGAACAGCACATGGAAGAAGCACTGACGGTAGAAAGGACACAGAATGTCCACCATCAGGACTAGCACCACTGACTGAATCCTGAAGGACGAATGTCAGAATCACCTGTGTCAGAGGTGGAGGAATCAACATGAGACAATAACCTACAACCTCATACTCATTAATCAACCTGTCATAAAAACATAGGATCATGACAGCATAGTGTAAGTGGGAACCACACAGCCCTTGTGAAGATAATCCTGTCTTCACCAAGACGACCTCCTCCATTTTGGAGTTTGGCACTACCACTGTACAACCTTCTTCAGATGAAGATCAGATCTAGCAGCACAAAATTGGGTATCTGAGGCTGTGGCCCAACAGCAGCAGCGTTATATGTTGCAGAATCATGATCACCTGCTTTGATGAGCAGTGTAAGGAAGTGCCAGGAGCAGCATCAGGCATAGTTTAGAATAAGGTATGAACCTAATAAAGCTATTATACAAGGTTACTTGTACACTAAATATCAAAAGCAGCAAGCTGAACAGTTCCAAAGTAATGGATCAGAACAAAAATCTGTAGCCCCAGGACATTCGATGATGAATGGTGGTGGATAACCAGGTAACTGACAGGAGACATTTCCATCTTTCAACTAATGGTGGAGCCCAGCTGGTAGGTGCAAGGAAAAGGATTTGCAAGTATGTTCAGCTCAAATGCCAGTGAAAGATTCTACTTCCCTTTGCCTGAAAAGTCCCTATCATGGGTACCAGTGTCCACCCAATTCGGTTCACTCCATTTGGTTCATTCCACATATCATTGAGAATGATTGAGTGCATTGGATACAAAGGTTCTGGGGCCTGACAATGTTCCAGTTAAAGATTTGTGCCAGTACAGCTATGACACCACTATCTGCCTGACAATGTGGAATATCACCCAAGGATGTCCTATAAATAAACTGGATAAATCTGACCTAGACAATTACCACCCAATCCATCACAGCCCAATCATTAGTAAAGTGATGAAAGGAGTGATCAACACTGCTGTCAAGGAGCAATTACTTATCAATAACCTACTCGCTGCTCAGCTAGAGTTCACCCAAAGCTTCTCGAGTCCGAATCTCATTAGATTGATCTAGGCATGCATGCTGGAGCCAGAGGTAGCCACATCCACATTAAAAATCATATTTGACCAAGTTTGGCACCAAGGATCCCTAGTAGAACTGAAGTTAATGGAAATCAGGGGGGAAATTCTCTATTAGCTGAAGTTATACCTGTTACAAAAGGAAAATCTAGGAGACCCATCATTACAACTCCAGGACATCACTGTTGAACAAAGAAAAGTACAGTACAGGGACAGGCCCTTTGGCCCGATCATAAAGGGAGGGAGGTCATCTGCCCTTGACATCACTAGTTCTCCATTCTAATAAAGCAATGTTTCTTCATGAGCAGGGTAGATGCTGGGCTCCAATCAATGGCTCTGATGCTCTTCTGTCAACTTGTGGCCAGACTGAAAGGGCTTCACTAATCCAACTGGAACCAGAGATGGTTTCCTGAATGCCTGAAAGCCAATTCTCTGGTATCACTTAGCTTGTCTGACCAGTCATTGAATCTGGTAGAGTCAGTGTGGGAGATTTCTCTGTAGTTATCCACAGACAAGGTTGAGCAATGGGAGATGCACATCCTTCAGTGACTGAGATTATAAGGGATGGGATAATGTGGCTCTTTTAAAAAACAAATGCAGGTATATTATAAATGAAAATGAGGTAATGGCAAATTTGTTGAATAATTGCTTTGTCTTCACAGTCTAAAATCAGAGTCAAGGAGGCTCAAACTCTTTTCAGGACTAGTCTCACCATTCCTCAAATTCAGTCTTATGTTGTGATCCTTATCAATTCCTAGTTTCAGTCTCTACACAGTCATTCCCACTCTCCAATGCACCTCACTTCCTGATATCATCCTTCTTCCTCAGTGTCAGTCTCTCCTCACTATCACACTCTTGTCCCATTGTCAATCCATCCTAATAATTTTTTCATTTCTTCACCACCATCTTATTGTACTCTCATCCAACAATCATCTTCATTCCCCACTGCTATTATCTCCCCACTGAATCATTCCTGTGCATTAGCAACAGGGATCCCACCTGCTGGCTGGAGAGCTGGCAGCAGCCCTGTGTCACTTCTGTTGGAAGACCAGTGTCGGACCTTCCCAGGGTCTGCCAGAAGCCAGGAGCTCTCCAATCCCCATCTGCTGCTCCCAGTAATGCACTAGAGGCCTAGGATCAACAAGGGACCCAACTCAAAGATGAGGGAGAGCGGGGTGGGGTCGCAGGATGAGTGGATTGCTGGTTGAGGGGCTGATGGGGGGGTCAGATGGAAGGACAGGTGGTGACACTCAGCCGGTGTCCCCTTCCCAATACCAGATACCTTAATCAGGCATTAAGTGCCTTTCAATGAGATCTCCCTCTCCCAGCCCCCGCCAACAGCTTTTCAGGTTCCCCATGTGATGACTCCCCCAATTGAAGGCAGAATTTAATGCTCTCCTGACAGCGTGTTTGGAGGCATGGAGGGCATTTAATCAGATGGGAGGGTGCAGGGTGGGGCCGCTGCCATCTTCCCACCTCTGCCTGAATTAAGTCCAAGGTACAAAGGCTTGCGGATGTCTTTCCTACCCGGGTGTTAATTGCGGCCCCTACGTGGGCAGCTAATGTCCAGTTAAGGCCTCATCCTACAACTGCTGGTATTCAACCAGCTGCCACATGGGCAACTCAAAGCAAACCCTATCAAAGGCATTCAGTGTCAGATCGAGGGTGCCAGCATCGGGATGGGGGAAATGGGGCCTGCTGTGAGCTACCCACCCTTAACCAACAACCTCCAGTCCTCCTTCATTCACCTGTGGTCTGGGGCCCCTCATCAATCCTAGGCCTCTGGTGGGTGCAATACCAGCAGCAGCCACTGCTCCTGGTGGCGCTGACCAGCAATGGAGAGCTGCTGGCTTCCAGTATTTCTGCACCCAGGGTTCTAAATCCCAGCAAGGACCAATGATGGCCAGTTAAGTGCCTAATGGACACTTAATTCCGGTGGGCCTTCCCTAACAGAGGTGATGCGGGGCTCCCACCATTCTAAATCCAATGAGTGAGATCTGTCACTAACATTAAATTCCACCTGGTGGCTGCTGCCTAAACTAGTGGTGGTGTGAAGCCCTTTAAATGGCCAGGAATTGCCCATGTCAAGGCTTCATTTTATATTTGGGTGGTAAGGCCGTCCATGAGCCTTCCTGCCTGGACATAATTGGGCAGAGTTGGGAATGCGGCAGAGTTCTCACCCTGCACTCACCCACCCGATTAAATGCCTCGCCAGAGGAGCATTAAATTGCAGTGTTTCAGCTCTGAGAATTCAGTGCCAGTGTCACACCTGGGATTCTCATTCCCCAATTTGCTTCTCTGCCCAGTACCATTCTCAATTCCCAGTTTCAATCCCATGGTCATTCTCATTCCCTCGTGTACTTCACACCTCACCATCACTGTCAATTGCCAGTGCGTTCTCTCTACATTAACATAAATATTCCACAGTACTCTCTCTCCCTGCCATCATTTCCATTTATCAATGCCAATTACCCTGCTATCATTCCTATTTCCCAATGACAGTCTCTCTATTATACACATTCCACAGTGTGAGTCTCTCTTCATTATTAGTTTCATTCTCCATTGTACTTCTCTCACCACTTCTCATTCCCTAGCATCATTCTATCACCATATCGTTCACATTCTCAGTCTGTGTAGCTGGACTGCTTTCCGATTGAAATGCATCTGCATAACATTAAACAACAGATTACACACATACATACAGTTGCAACAATTCAGAATCAGATCTTTGAAACACCAGGCAGTTTCCATAGAATCAATTCACTATATAACAGCTCTCATTTTACACCATTTTTACCTTTTATCACCAAATTCCAAACATATTACCAATAAATCTTAACTAAGCTAACATATATGCAAGTAACATCAGAATAATAAACATGGACTGCAGCAGTTCAAGATGGCAACTCACCACCACCTTCTCAAGGACAATTAGGGATGGGCAATAAATCCTGACCTAGCCAGCAAAGCCCACATCCAGTGAATGAATAAAAAAATGCCCTTAAGCCCTTCTTCATCTCTGTCACCATGGTTACATTCCCCTCTTAATCTCAGTCCCATTCCCTACACGTGACCAGACTATTATATTCTAGACCGTCATGAACATGGTTGAGCAACTTGCACATATTCCATCACTTCATGTCTGTGTAGATACATTTACCAACAGCTGCCGAGCACAATACTTCTCATTCTCAGCAGCAAAATGTTTTAAATTCATCCTGTGTTGGTCCTGTGGACTTCCTAGTGCACTAAATTACTCAGGTAGTGTCAAGTTTCATTCAGACACAGTCCCAATTCTTCTCTCTGTCCCTTCTGCCAGGATTTAAATCTGCCAGATTTTAAACCAGTGCAGAGAGAGAGAGAGAGAGAGGGAGGAGATTTCATGTTAAAACAGCTCAGGTGACGCTCAATCTGTGGACCAACCACATTCTGAGAATATCAAAGTGTGACATCACAGGGAAATTGGTAAGTGGTGGGTAAGTATTTTTCCCATTTGTTTTAAAACAGGGTAATTTATTAGCAATTGTAAGGTCTTAGTGGAAGTAATAAGGTTTAGGAGCAGTTTATTATTAGCATTTATTAATTAAAATAAATCAGTTAACAGGGAATGAAGATGGCAGAGCAGGTGCTGTGTTGCCTCTGCAGAATGTGGGTGCTGATGGGTGCCAGTGTGATCCACAGCAACCATGTCTGCAGCAAGTGTCTGAGGGGCTTCAGCTCAGTCAATCAACTGGGAGCTGAGTTACAGGAACAGCGATACAACAGGGAGGGGAAAAGGTTACCTGGACACTTTGTTCCACAGGCAGTCACTCCCCTTATGATAGGGTTGTCTAATTTGTCAGTATTCAGGGACAGAAGGGTGTGACTGCAAGTGAGGCAGGTATGGGGTTCGAGAAGGTGGAATTGGAGAAGCCTCAGCCTTTACAATTGTCCAACAGGTTTGAGGTTCTTGCAGTCTGTATGAATGAGAGTGGGGGCTGCAAAGTGGATAAGTGAACTGACCATAGCAGCATGGTACAGGAAGCCATTCCAGTGGGGGGAGTAAATAGGAATGTAGTGGTTGTAGGAGCCAGTATAGTCAAGGGGATAGACACAGTTCTCTGCAGCTGAGAGCCAGCGTTTGGGACATCTGTTTCAGGCTGGAAAGGAACTTCCAGTGGGAGGGAGAGGATTCAGCTGCTATGGTCCACGTGGGTACCAATGGCAGAGGTAGAACCAGGAAAGAAATTCTGCTTAAGGATTATAAGGAGCCGAGTGCTAAATTAGAAAGCAGAACCTCAAAGATGATAATCTCTGGATTCTTACCTAAACCACAAGCAAATTGGCGTAGGGTAAATAAGATTAGAGATATGAACGAGTGGCTCAGTGACTGGTGTGGGGAAAAATGGGTTTCGATTCATGGGGCACTGACACCAGTACTGGGGAAAGTGGAAGTTGTTCTGTTGGGACAGCCTTTAGCTGAACCACACTGGGACCAGTTTCCCACAAGTCTTAAAACTATTGCGGTAGAGAGGGCTTCAAACTAAATAGTTGGGGGGAAGGGATCATGAAAGAGGAGCTGTGGTAAATCATAGGGAAACAACAAAGCAGAGTCCTGATTTGGGTAATGATAACCAGAGTGTGGCAGGAAAGGACAGAGAGTATAAACTTCAGTATACACCAGCAGATCAGGCTGCAGTTTGAAAAATGGTTTTATAAAAAGACAAGAGTTCTCTGTATCTGAATACACACAGCATTTGTAACAAAATGAATGGATTGCTAGCACAGGTAGAAATAAATACGTATGATTTGATGGCCATTACAGAAATACAAGCAAAATACTGCAGATGCTCGAGATCTGAAATAAAAACAAAGTCCTAGAAAAACTCAGGTCCGGCAGCATCTGTGGTGAGTGAAGTAGAGTTAACATTTCAAGTCAGATATGGCTGTTCTTTGGAACCCCTTCAGAATAGGGCAACTACAGAGACATATTTGCAAGGTGACCAAGGCTGAGACCTGAATACTGAAGGGTATTTGACATTTTGAAAAGGCAGGAAACTAGGAAAGCTAGGTGGGATAGCTCTGTAATTAAATAGCGAGAAATGACCTTAGCTCAAAAGAACAAGATGTAGAATCAGTTTGAATAGAGATAAGAAATTGGAATGTTGAGAAGTCACTTGTGGGAGTGGTTTATAGGCCCCCTGACAATGGTTACACTGTCAGACAGAGTTTACTGGAAGAAATAAATGGCCTGTGTAAGAAAGGTTCTGCAATAAGCTTGGGTAACTGTAATCTACATGCAGATTGGGCAAATCAGATTGGCAAAGGTAGCCTGGAAAATGAGCTCATAGTGCATTTGAGCTGTACATTCTCTAGCCAACCAGGGAGTAGGCTATTCTAGACCTGGTATTGAGCAATGAGACAGGATTAGTCAATAACCTCATGGTAATGCAGCCTCTTGGTGACAGTTTTCATGACATGATTGAATTTCATGAAGGAGAGGAGTCTGGGTCTAAGACTAGTGTTTTAAACCTGAATAAAGGGAATGTTTAGGATATGAAGACAGGGTTAGCCAAAGTGAACTGCAAAACTAGATTAAAAGTAACAGTAGAGATGCAGTGGCAGACTTTAAGAAGATATTTAATAACTCAGCAAAGATTTATCTCAGTGAGATAAAAAGACTCTTTGAGAAGGATGCATTATCCATGGCTAAATAAGGAAGTTAAGGATTGTATCAAATAGAAAGAAACACTGTATAAATCTGCAAAGATTAGTGATGGGTTAGAAGATTGGTCAGATTTTAAGAACCAGTAAAGAATGACTAAAAAAGGGAGAAATTAGAGTATGAGAGGAAACCAACTCATAATATACAAACAGATAATAAGAGTTTCTACAAGTATTTAGAAAGAAAAAGAGTAATTAAAGCTAGTGTTGGTCCTCGAGTGTTTGGGTAATTGATTGTGGAAAACAAGGAAATGGCAGAGGCATTGAACAAGTTATTTTGTGTCTGTCTTCATTGTAGAAGACTTAGAAAAACTTCTCAAAGATATTTGAAAATCAAGAGGTGAACAGGAGGGAGGAACTCAAAACAATCACCATCACCAGGAAAAAGGTGCTGGAAAAACTATTTGACCTAAAAAATGAACAGTCCCCAGAACTAGAGAGCCTGCATCCCTAGGGTCTTTAAAAGAAGTGGCTACAGGGATAGTAGAGGCATTCGTTATAATCTTCCAAAAGTTCTTAGTTTCTGGAAGGGTCCCAGCAGGCTGGAAAATAGCAAATGTAAAACCTTTATTCGAGAAAGGAGGGAGACAGAAAGCTGGAAACTATAGGCCAGTTAGCTTAACATCTGTCATAGGGAAATTTCTAGAATTCATTATCAAGAGGTAATTGTAGGGGCATTTAGAAAATCATAATGGGATCAGGCAGAGTCAACAGAGTTTTGTTGAAGGGAAATTATGTTTAACTAATTTATTAGAGCTCTTTGAGGAAGTAATAATCAAGGTCAATAAAGGGGAACCTGTAGATGTGGTGTACTTGGATTTCCAAAAAGTATTTGAGAAGGTGCCACATCAAAGGTTGCAACACAAAATAAGAGCTCATGGTGTAGGGGGTAACATACTAGCATGGATAAAGGACTGGTTAGCTAACAGGAAGCAAAGAGTAGACATAAATGGGTCTTTACTATTTACAGCTTGCCAATCTGAAGAGTGCCACAGGCATCGGTGCAGAAGCCTCAAGTGTTTAGAATCTATATCAATGACTTGGTGATGGGACTGAAGGTATGGTAGCTAAATTTGCCAATGACACCAAGATAGGGAGGAAATTAAGTTATCAAGAGGAGGTAAAGGAGTCTACAAAGGGATATAAATAGGTTAAGTGAGAGGGCAAAAGTTTGGCAAATGGATGTGGGAAAATGTAAACTTGTCCATTTTGACAAGAAGAATATAAGATCAGTATACTATTTAAATGGAGAAGATCACAGAACTCTGTGGTATAGAGGGATCTGGATGTCCCGGTACATAAATCACAGAATTTGTATGCATTACAGCAAGTGATTAGGAAGGCAAATGGAATGTTGGCATTTATTGCAAGGATAATGGAATATGAAAATAAGGAAGCTTTACTGCAAATGTACAGGGCCTTGGTGAGACTAGAGTACTGTGTACAATTAAGGTCTCCTTATTTGGAAAAGGATATAATTGCATTAGAAGCAGTTCAGAGAAGGTTCACTCGACTCATTTGTGGGATGAAGGGCTGATCTTATGAAGAAAGGTTGAACAGGTTAGGTTTATACTTACTGAAGTTTAGAAGAATGAAACATATAAGATCTTGAGGGGATACCAGGTGGATGTTTCTACTTGTGGGACAAACTAAAACTAGGGAACACAGTTTAAAAATAAAAGGTCTCCTTTTTAAAAACAGAGATAAGAAGACATATTTTAGTCTGGGGGATTCTCTTCCCCAGAAAGCAATGGAGGCTAGTCATTGAATTTATTCAAGGCTGGGTTAGATAGATTTTTGATAGGCAAGGGAGTCAAGGGTTATGAGGGAAAGACAGGAAGGTGAAAGAGACTACAAACAGATCAGCCATGATCTTATTGAATGGTGGAGCTGGGCCAAAGGACTGGATGGCCTATTCCTGCTCCTGTGTTCTATGTTCCTGTGTAAGTTATCTGGATAGTCATTTTAGCCCATTCAATAGCATTGTCCATTTGTAATCTTTGTTCTTGAATCATAGTAAACTAACATTACGAGCACAATTAACTGTAATACCAGATAGATGTACCATTGTGTTCATTAGATCGGTAGCTGTTGGGTCCTTCCAAACAATGACTGCCAGCTGTTCCCACATCCAATCTGATTTGAAGTTGTGTGAACATTCCCAATTCCAGCTGTGCTGGTTAATGTCCACAACAATCACTTAATTCAAAAGCTGAAGCTGTTGAAACCTTGTACTCCCACTTCTGCATCTCCTTTCTCCAAACAACAACACCATTAGGATCAAAGTAGTGTTGCTGCAAACTCAGATTCCCAGGATGGTATTTTAAAGTCCATTGGTCTGTGATCACTGTGTCGGAAGAATTGCAAATTATCACACTCCGCAATTGGAAAGGATTGATTAGAACAAAAGAGCTTCACCTTCCAGACATATCGGTGTCTGGTCATTAACGATAACAAAGCCATCATAAGGAATCAAATTATGTATGCACAATCGAGCACACCCCATGTCCACAATTACCAATTTATTTAACCAATGAACTTCAACCTTACAAGAGCAAGATTGTTCCATATAACATATTAAATTAAAATTACCCTGATGGATATTATCACACACATAATTGTCATTAAACTTTGTCAAAATTGTGATCAATTTGTGAGTAGTGCTAACCAATATATACAGAGCATACATCAGGCATACATCATGTGGCTCTGAGTAGACTAGGCCTATATTTCCTGCAACTCAGAAGAATGGCAGCAGATCTAACTAAAACCCTATTCTCTTCTCACAGCAACCTTAACTCCTGCTCTGTGCTTTTTAACTTCTTTCCCTTTTTCCTCATCCTTTTGTTACACCTCAAGTGTTCAACTCAAGGTTTTTATGGGACTGTCTTATAACATTTGTATGCTGTGAAAAATCTGATACTAAGTCCACATTCTTCTGAAACAATTTCTTTGCTTCCTCACATGTCCTGTAACTTTAACCTTAGTGTTTTATGGATTCCTGGTAGCATTACCTTCTCAACCTGCATAAGAGGCGGAAAAGATTCATGGTCAGACTCTTGCCTTGCCCAGTTGAACGGGCTCCTCCCACTCTTCCTGGGATGAAACATTTTAGTTATGGAGAAGTTGGATAGACTTGGGTTGTTTTCGTTGGAGCAGAGAAGACTGAGGGGTGACCTGATTGAAGTGTACAAGATTATGAGGGGCATGGACAGGGTGGATAGGGAGCAGCTGTTCCCCTTAGTTGAAGAGTCAGTCACAAGGGGGCATAAGTTCAAGGTGAGGGGCAGGAGGTTTAGGGAGGATGTGTGGAAAAACATTTTTACCCAGAGGGTGGTGATGGTCTGGAATGCGCAGCCTGGGAGGGTGGTGGAGGTGGGTTGCCTCACATCCTTTAAAAAGTATCTGGATGAGCACTTGGCACATCATAACATTCAAGGCCATGGGCCAAGTGCTGGTAAATGGGATTAGGTAGGTAGGTCAGGTGTTTCTCACTTGTCAGTGCAGACTTGATGGGCCAAATGGCTTCTTCTGCACTGTGATTCTGTGATTCACGTTTCTGGAATTATAAGCGTACTGTTTTGGAGTAACAAGTGAGTGAGGAGTTGAGAGGCATCTAACTGGTCCGCCTATGTACCTAACTTCACCACTTGAACCATCTGGATTCAGGACTCTGAAGTTGAAGAAGATAAAATGGGTGCAGAAAGAAATGGTTGCTTCACACTCTGTCCCATTAACCCCTTAACAACTTTTGAATCTGGGAATCATGTGAACCCCCATCATGCTTCATAGGTTGGCAAGTAGAGTCTGATTGGTGGAGGCCCAGGAAGATGCCTTGACCAGAGTAGAGCTGCCTGGTTTAAATTTCAAACAATGCTTGGCATTAACTGTCAGTCATCATTAACCGATGCAATCTCCATGCCAATAGCTCTACCAATCAGAATCCACTTGACAACTAATCAGCACTCTCTTCTCATACTTTCTCTGACATTGGTATTCTTGCAATTGTCCTGATGAGTACAAGATGAAAAGCTTCGACAAAATGCCTTTTTTCAGAAATACGGAAGTTCTGTATTACGAAACAACTACTTGTAACCCTGTTAGTACTGTTGCATTGTCCTCTTAGTCTCAGTCGCATTCTCCATAAACACAAAAGACCATGCTGACTTATTCCAGACCATCACAGACATGACTGAATGAAGCACATACATTCTAATGCCCTCCTCATCTCTGAAAATACACTTGCCTTTGACCCTATGACACAATACATCCCCTGACCAAGAGAAGATTGGTTTAACTCGATGTGTGCTGGCCCCACAGGTCCCCAGGACATTGAGGTATTCAGGTAGTGGTAGCTCCCATTCCCACATGCTTCTCTTCATATTATTCTCATACTGCAAATTCCTTCTTACCCCACTAACAGCTTAATTCCCCAGTACCTGTCTCACACTAATATAATTCTCATTTTCCAGTGTACTTCTCACCCCAATATAATTCTCATACTCTTTGCTAAACCACACCCCTCTATCCCTCAGATTCATTTTCTGCCCACTATCAATTCATCCCCAGTGTCAGTAACTCCCACGATTCTCATTCTCCTGTCTGCCTCTCTCCCCGCCATTATAAAGAGTGAATAAAGAGAAATTCCAAAAGCAGAAAGCCTCTGTTAGTTGGTTGTTTAAGAAGCTGAGAATGAATTGCAAACAAATCTCTCCTCACTCTTACAGGTTGGAAGATGGGAAAACGGTTTGATAAGAATGAAATATCCCGTGTGGCCGAGGTATGGAAAATTCCAGCAGCCTGTCTCTGATAGTGCACATTTAACTGTTGCCACGTTGGAAGAAAGGCCTTTTGTGATTGTGGAGGAAGCAGATCCTGAAAATGGAGCGTGTGTACGCAATACCGTGCCCTGCAGGAAGCAAGCAAACCTGAGTGAAAGGTAAGGAGCTACATCCGGTGATGCAAGTAACATTCATGCCAGTGCCAGACAATGACCATCTCCAACTAGAGGGAATCTAACCATTGCCCCTTGACATTCAATGGCATTACCATCACTGAATCTCGCACTATCAACATCCTGGGGGTTACTATTGATCAGAAACTGAACTGGACCAGCCATATAAATACTGTGGCTACAAGAGCAGGTCAGAGGCTAGGAATCCTGTGGCAAGTAACTCACCTCCTGACTCCCCAAAGCCTGTCCGCCATCTACAAGGCACTAATCAGGAGTGTGATGGAATACTCCCCACTTGCCTGGATGAGTGCAGCTACAGCAACATTCAAGAAGCTTGACAAATGACAAAGCAGCTCACTTGATTGTCACCCCATCCACAAACATTCACTCCCTCCACCACCAATGCACAGTAGCAGCAGTGTGTACCATCTACAAGATGCACTGCAGAAACTCACTAAGGCTCCTTAGACAGCACCTTCCAAACCGATGACCGCTACCATCTAGAAGGACAAGGGCAGCAGATAGATGGGAACACCACCACCTGGAGGTTCCCCTCCAGGTCACTCACCATCCTTGGAAATATATCGGCCGTTCCTTCACTGTCACTGGGTCAAAATCCTGGGACTCCCTCCTAACAGCACTGTGGGTGTACCTACACCACATGGACTGCAGTGGTTCAAGAAGGCAGCTCATCACCACCTTCTCAAGGGTAATTAGGGATGGGTAATAAATGCTGGGCCCAGCCAGCGACACCCACACCCCGTAAATGAATTGAAAAAATAATAAGCTGCCACATGCCTGTGGGAAATACAGATTAGTGAGCCTAATTCCTGAGCTAGTGGATCCAACTTCTTTTAAATACCTCTATCAAATCTCTGAAACCTTCTCAGCTCTAAGGAAAACAACCTCAGCTTCTCTAAGCTATCCACATAATTGTAATCCCTTATCCCAGGTACTTTATATTAAATCTCTTCTGTACTGCTCGAAAGCCTTCACATCCTTCCTAAAGTGTGATGCCCAGAATAAGATTCAATATTCTAAATGGGATGGAACTAGTATTTTACAAGTTCATCCTAACTTTCTGGCTTTTGTAGATACCTCTCTGTATAAGAGGAGTAAGATCGTATGTGCTTCATTAGCTGCTTATTAATCTTCAAGGTCTGCACAGCAACATCCCCAGATCTCTCTTTCTTGCAAACACTTTAAAATTGTACCATTTAGCTTGTATTTTGCTGCTCCTTGTTCTTCCTACTAATATGGATCATCTCACACTTTTCTGCATTGAATTTCAGCTGCCATGTGTCTGCTCATTCCACCAGCCTATGTCCTCTTGAAGTTTGTTACTATCTTCCTCTGTGTTTACTTCATTTCCAAGTTTAGTATCATCTGCAAACTTCATCCCGTATTCAGGCAAACACATAGTTTACTGTTGCTTTGCCTTCTGCTTTCACCAGTAGATCTCTACCTTGATCCCTAATCTGTTCCACCTCTGCTCTGGAATCCTTTAATATACTTGCAGAAGATGTTTGTTTTCTCTTTTACATTAACTGTCAATCTATTTTTATATTGGCTCTTTGGCCCTCTTCTTTCCTTTTTTTACTTCTCTGTACTTCCACATTCAGCCTGACTCCCTCTTCATTATCAAGGTGATATCTAACATACACCCCTTTTTTCTGCTTCATCTTACTTTCTAATTCTTCAGTCATCCAATGAGCTCTGTCTTTAGTTTGTCCTCCTATTCCCCTTTGTGGGCTTGTACCTAGAATGTACCCTAACCATCTCCTCTTTAAAGACTTTGCCTATCAGACTTTGACTCCAATTTACCTGAGCCAGATCCCTCCTTAATCTTCTGAAATCAGTTGCCCTCTACTTGTGTTTTTTTTTCTAAATTTACACCTTATCCTCTTCTGTAACTAATCTAGACCTTATTACTATGATTACTATTCCCAACATGCTCCCCCATTGTGACAATCTTCACTTGACGCATTTCATTCGCCAGGATCCAGCAATTCCTTCTTCCTCATCGGACAAAAGACATATGAAGAAATTCCTCTCCCACTGAGCCCTGAACACAACCACTGCCTTAGCGCTGTTCAGGTTCCTCTTGCCCCAGAACTGGTCCCAATACCCCAAAAATCTAAAACCCTTTTTCCTGAACTGTGTCTCTAGCCATGTATTAACCTGCCATATCTGCCTATTTCTATTCTCACTGTTGCATTGCACTGGGAGTAATCCAGAGATTACTACTTTTGATATCCTACTTTTGCTTCCTCCCTAGCTCCTTAAAACTTTGACTACAGGACCTCAACTCTTTCCCTCCCTGTTTCATTGGCTTTCACATGGTTCAAGACCTCTGGCTCTTTCGCTTCTCTACGCAGAATGTTTTGCACACTCTCCATGATGTCTCTTACTCTGGCACACACCATACAGGTCTTATGTCTGCAGCTGCATCTGTCCCCTTGACTATCAAATTCCCAACTACTGCTGTGCTCCTATTCTTTATTGTATTCCCTATATTGTCCTTTGCCTCACAATGCCAGATGTGGGATTGCACTCTTTCACGGTGTTGTCACCCTCATTAGTATTCGAGGCTGAATATAGATTTGAAAGTGCCACACTCCAAGGAATTCTGGCACAGCCTGCCTCTTCCTAACCTTCTGAGGACCATCCACTTGCTATTCTAAACTCTGGCTGGCTGTAGAATGAGCATTTCCTGAAACCTGTGATTCAGAAAACATTCAACCATCCATATGTTAGAGTTAAGACTGAGTTAGATAGATTCTTAATTGACAAGAGAATCAAAGGTATTTAGGAGTTACACAGCAAAGCAGAGGTGAGGCCACAATCAAATCGGCCACGATCAGCAGGCTCGAGGGATCAAATGGCTCACCTCTGCTCCTAACTCGTATGTTTGTTCGTATGTCTTGCAGTGAATTCAGCATGTCCCGCGAGTTCAGAAACCTTCAGCGTGAATTTGAGCAACTGGAAGGACTTTCTGCAAACATGGGCCTCTGGGTCACATGGTGCATCCTGAAGTCCCTACATGGAATGTCTAAGATCATAAGAAATGGGAGCAGGTGTAGGCCATTTAGCCCCTTGAGCCTGCTCCGCCATTCAATAAGATCTGATTGTGGCCTTAACTCCACTTTCCTGCCCCCCCCCCCCCATAACCTTTGACTGACTTGTAGACCGAAAATCTAACTCAGCCTTGAATATATTCAGTGACCCAGCCTCCACTGCTCGCTGGGGAAGAGAATTCCAAAGACTAACAGCCCTCAGAGAAGAAATTCCTCCTCATCTCTGTCTTAAATAGGAGACCCTTTATTTTTAAACTGTATTCCCCTCGTTCTAGATGCCCCCAGTGGTAAAATGTCCCCTAGTATCTACCCTGTCAAGCCCCCACAGAATCCTATACGTTTCAATAAGATCACCTCTCGTTATTCTAAACTCCAATGAGTACAGGCTCAATCTTTCCTCATAACAGCCCCTTCACCTAGTACAACTTCCCTGAACTGTTTCCAATGCAAGATTGTCCTTCCTTACGTAAGGATACCAGAGATGTACCCAGTACTCCAGGTGCAGTCTCATCTGTACAGTTGTCGCAATACTTACCCACTTTTATAAACTATTCCCCTTGCACTAAAGGCCAACATTCCACTAGCCTTTCTAATTATTTTGTGTACCTGAATGCTCACTTTTTGTGATTCATGCACAAGAACACCCAGATCCCTCTGCACTGCAGCATTCTGCAGTCTCTCCATTTAAATAATATTCTGCTTTACTATTCTTCCCGCCAGAATAGCAGGACCTCACATTTTCACACTTCAGAATCCAGGGGTGATGATGGTATAGTGGACTTGTCACTGGACTAGAACTCCAGGGCAATGCTCTGGGGTCCCAGGTTCAAATCCTGCCATGGTAGATGGTGAAATAAAAATTCTGGAATTAAAAATCTAATGATGACCATGAAACCATTGGTAAAAACCCATCTGGTTCACTAATGCCCTTCAGAGAAGGAAGGAAATCTGCTGTCTTTACCTGGTCTGGCCTTTAAGTGACTCCAGACTCTTAAATGACCTCTGAAATGGCACGCAGTTGTATCAAAGCACTATAAAGCCAAGAAAAGAATGGACAGACAACCCACATCAACTTAAGCACTGGAAATGACACCGGCAAGCCCTCCTTACTAATGCCAAAATTGGAAGAGCTGTCTCTCAGACATAGTCATCCTCACAGAATCATATCTCACCAGGAGTGGCTCGATAGCACCATGACAGTATTGGTAGGTGTAACCAATGCACAGTCAAAGTCCTGCCCTCACATTGAGGATCGTGTTGTATGGCATTACCACCGTGCTAAATGGGATAGATTTCAAACAGATCCAGCAACTCAAGACTCCATGAGGTGCTGTACTCAATCTCATATTTCCCCCACTCTCGCAATGCCATCAAGCTAGGGGATCAATCCTGGCTCAATGAAGACAGCATGCCAGGAGCAGCAGCAGGCATACCTAAAAATGAGGTGCCAAGCAGCAAGTGATAGACAGAACTAAGCATTCCCACAACCAGTGGGTCAGATCTAAGCTCTGCAGTCCAGCCACATCCAGTCATGGGTGGCAGTGGACAATTAGACAACTCACTGGAGGAGGAGGCTCTAAAAGTATCCCCATCCTCAATGATGGGGGAGTCCAGCACATCAGTGCAAAAGATATTTGCTACAATCTTCAGCCAGAAGTGCCGAGTGGATGATCCATCTTGGCCTCCTCCAGAGGTCCCCAGCATCACAGATGCCAGTCTTCAGCCAATTCAATTCACTCTACGCGATATTAAGAAATGGCTGAAGGCATTAGATACTGCAAGGGTGATGGGCCGTGATAATATTCTGGCAATTGTGCTGCAGAACTTGCTGCGCCCCTAGCCAAGCTGTTCCAGTGCAGCTACAACACTGGCATCTACCTGGGTATGTGTAAAATTGCCCAGGTATGTCCTGTACACACAAAGCAGGACAAATCCAACCCAGCCAATTACCGCCCCATCAACGTACTCTCGGTCATCAGTAAAGTAATGGAAGATGCTATCAAGCGGCACTTGATTAGCAATAATCTGCCAGTTTGGGTTCCACCAGGGCCACTCAACTCCTGACCTCATTACAACCTTGTTTCAAACATGGACAAAAGAGCTGAACTCCTGAGGTGAGGTGAGAGTGACTGCCCTTGACATCAAGGCCATATTTGACCAAGTGTAACATCAAGGTGCCCTAGCAAAACTGGAGTCAATGGGAGTCAGGAGGAAAACACTCCACTGGTTGGAGTCATACCTATCACAAAGGAAGATGGTTGTGGTTGTTGGAGGTCAGTCATCTCAGTTTCAGGACATCACTGCAGGAGTTCCTCAGGGTAGTGTCCTTGGCCCAACCATTTTCAGCTGCTTCATCAATGACCTTCCTTCTATCATAAGGTCAGATGTGGGGATGTTCACTGATGATTGCACAATGTTCAGCACCATTCACGACTCCTCAGATACTGAAGCAGTCCATGTCCAAATGCAGCAAGACCTGGACAATATCCAGGCTTGGGCTGACAGGTGACAAGTAACATTTATGCCTTACAAGTGCCAGGCAATAACCATCACCAACAAGAGAGAATCCAACCATCACCCCTTAACATTCAATGGCATTACCATCACCGAATTCCCCCACTTACAACATCCTGGGGGTTACCATTGGCCAGAAACTGAACAGGTCTATAGTTTCCTGTTATGTCTCTCCCCACTTTCTTGAATAGAGGTAAAACATTTGCAGTTTTCCAATTTGCTGGGACCTTTCCAGAATCTAGGGAATTTTGGAAGATTACAACCAATGTATCCAGTATCTCTGCAGCCACCTTTTAAGATCCCAGGATGCAGGCCATCAGGTTCTGGGGAACTACTGGCCTTTATTCCCAATAGTTTTCCCAATACTTTTTCTCTTATGATCTTGATTGTTTTAAGTTCCTCTCTCCCTTTTGCCTTTTGAGTTTCTACTATTCTTGGAAAGCATCTTCCGTCTTCTACTGTGAAGACAGATACAAAATATTTATTCCAAGTCTCTGCCATTTCCTGGTTTACAATTATTAATTCCCCAGTCTCACCCAAATTCTATCTTATCATGATCACCCTTACCCAGATAATCCTTTACTATGAGGTCATTAATTAATCCTGTGTCATGACACAATATTAGGTCTAACATAGTGTGGTCCCTGGTTCATTCCAGAATGTATTGTTCTAAGAAACTGTCCCAAATACACTAGGAACTCATCCTCAAGCCTACCTTTGCCAATTTAATTTATTCAACCTTACCACGATTATTGCAGCACCTTTCTCATTAGGCCTAAGTATTTCTTGATTTATTCTTTGCCTGACAGGGTAGTTACTGTCAGGGGGCCTATAAAACACTCCCACCAGTGACTTATTTCCTTTGCAATTTCTTATGTCTGATTTTACATCTTGATCCTCCGAACTAAGATCATTTCTCACTATTGTACTGATCTCATGCTTGATTAACAGAGGTACCCAACCTCCTTTTTCTTTCTTCCTGTCCTTCTGAATTGCCAAACATCCTTGTATATTTAGATCCCAGCCATGGTCACTTTGCAACCATGGGCTGAATTTTGCCGTTGGCGAGCAGGGGGTGGGGCCCGCTTGCTGATGTGTAAAATGACGCAGGATGACATCAGGCAGAACTCCCGACATCACCGTGCCCCATTTAAATTTTCAGGAAGGTGGGGGTGCAGCAAAATCAGCTGTGGGCCCTCCGACCTGTCAATGGCCAGTTGAGGCCTTTGACAGGATCATTGAAACAATTACAGGACCAGCCTGTCCAAGGAGCCCTGGTGGGGATGACGTTTCATGTCAGGATTTAAAAAGTTTAATAAAGTCTTATTGTAATTTATGAACATGTCCCGTGACATTGTCACGTGAGGGGGACATGTTAAGGATTTTGTTTTCTATTTTTAATGTTTTTACAACTGTCAGCGATCCCCCTGAGGCAGCACTTAGCCTCGGGGAGATGTGCTCTCTATCGTGCACATGCCTAAAAGCGCGCACTCTCGCTTTTGGGGAATCCCTCCCCTCGCACAGGGAGCGCATAGCGCTTTCCACCGGACATCACGCTGGACGGGCCTGAATTGGCCCCGCCCACATAAAATGGTGACGAGGATCCGCTTCTCCGGCAGGGATCAGCTCCCCACCCACCGGAGACTGGGTTGTGCCTGACAGGCCGAACATTCTGCCCCATGTCTCTGTCATGGCTATCATATAATATTTATTTCTATTTAGTTATCAATTCATCCATCATGTTTAAATCCTGCATGCATTCAGCTAAAGGGGTTTTAATTCTGCCTCTTTAGTATTTTTCCCAACTCTGACCTTATTTGTTGGTGCAATTTGTTATGTTTGTACACTCCATCCCTTCCTGTCACTCTCTGGTTATCATTACCCACATCGCTCCCCTTCATTATTGCCTTGTTCTTTCTCTTTAACTTTCTAAATCTCCCCTCACGTGAACCACTCCACCTCCCCACCCCCACCCCCCCCACCAACCCCCCCCCCCCACCCCCCCCCCCCCCCCCCAACCCCCAACCCACTATTTAGTTTCAAGCCCTCGCTACAGTTCTAATTATATGATTCGCCAGGACACTGGTCCCAGCACAATTCAGGTGAAGACCTGATGCCAATGGTACAGCTCCCTCTTTCCCAGTACTGGTCAGTGCCCCATGAATCAAAATTCATTTCTCCCACACCAATCTTTGAGCCACACGTTCAACTTGCTGATCTTAATCATTCGATGCCCATTTGCTTGTGTCTCAGATAGTAATACAGAGATTATTATCTTTGTGGTTCAGCTTTTTTATTTAGCCCCTAGTTGCTCATACTCCCTCAGCAGAACCTCTTTCTTAGTCCTACCCAAGCCATTGTTAGCCACATGCATCATGACAGCTGGATCCTTACCCTCCCACTCCAAGTTACTCTCCAGCCCAAGGAGAGGTTCATAACCCCGGGCACAAGGCAGACAACACAACATTCAGGACTCACACTGTCGGCTACAGAGGACAGTATCTATCCTTCTAATTATGCTGTCTCCTACTACAAATACATCCCTTTTCACTCCCCCAACTTGAAGGGACCCCTGCACCATGGTGCTGTGGTCAGTTTGCTCATCTTCGCTGCAGTCCCTGATCTTGTCTACTCAGGCTGCCAGAACCATCAACATAGTGGATAAGTACAAGGGTTGAGGCTCTTCCAGGTGCCACTTTCTTAATCCACATAGCTGCCTCACTCTTAGTCACACCCTCCTTCACCTGACCAAGAACCAAATCTGAAGTACCTCGCCTAAAGGGTGTGACTGCCTCCTGGAACAAAGTGTCCAGGTAATTTCCCCCTCCCTGATGCATCTGAAGCTCATCTACTCTGAGCCGAAGTTCCTTGAGTGGCAGACACTTACTGCAGATGTGGTTATCATGGTTCACAAAGGTGTCCAGTAGAACCCACATGCTACAGCTGCAACACATCATCTGCCCTGTCATTTCTATGTGTTTTATTTAACTAATTAGGTTTCAAATTCAGAAATATAACTGCGAGTACTAGTTGAATAATATTATGGTTAGTTACGCTATAATTGTAATACAAAATTTATAATTCCCCAGTACCAGTTCAAAGGGGGAAAAGAACTTAAAACACATCAACCAATCATTTACCTGCTCACTGAACTAATGCATCTGACTTCAGCTCTCACTGTTTCTGTCTCTCTTTTCTTGGACAACAGACCAAAACAGCACCTCCTCCCACATGACACTGAACTCCCTCATTTACCAAATTCCAGAGTTAAGCACTTTGTCCAAGCGCTCCCAGCTCGTTTTCTAATCTCTAGGAATTAACATCGGAGTAAAGATACACAGGAGCATTTAGCCCCTCAAGCATATACCATCACTCAGTTAGATCATGGTTAATATTTACCTGAAATCCAATTATATCCCCTAGTTCCTGAATTATTAATGTTCTTGCTTAACAAAAAAAACTATCATTCTAAGTTTTGAAATTTCCAATTGACCCCAGCATCAACCGCTTCTTTGGGGAGAGAGTTCCGGATTTCCACTAGTCTTTATGTGACAAAGTGCTTCTGAGCATCACCTCAGAATGGCCAACACTAATTTTAAGGTTCCGCCCCTTTCTTTTGGGCTCTCCAGTTCCTGCCACAAAGCAGTTTGGTGGATCAACCACCTCTACCCACTCACCCAGCCCACTCGATGGAGCTGGAGAGTCTATTCAGACAATTGAAGCCCCGCTTAGAGGCCATTTTGTGGCAGCATCAATATTTTGCCCCTCTTCAAGCACTCCCCTGCTGCCCCACCCCCCTGCCCCCTGCCCCCCAACCCACCTCCCTCACCCCCACCCACCCCCACCACCCCCGCTCCCCTGCCCCCCCCCCCCCCACCCTCTCAGCTCCCTGCCCCCCACCCCACTGCCCGCCTGCCCCTACCCCTCCCCAGGACAATGGCACTGAGTCATGGTGCTCAGTGAGCCAGTACAGACACAATGGGCCTAATGGCCTCCTTCTGCACTGTAACAATTCTGTACAATTCTGTGATCAGCTTTGTGACCCATCCAGCAAAATCCCGCCCTCTGTGGGGAGTTTTCCCAGACCCGGGGAGGGGGACGAGACTGGAAAATTAGAGAAAATGCTGGTGAACAGGTATCCCAATGAGTTCCTGCCATCTCCTGCTTTTCCCAGGATTGTGTATATTGGCTGCCGCCCTGTCAGCAGATTGATCCTGTTATCAAACCAAATAGGGATTTTCCCAGTGAAATCTTTCCCTCCCAACAGTGGAACAGACCCACACAGCAGGAAGGAGCACTTGAACGATATGGAGAAGCTGCGATCAGTCATACTAAATAACTACAGAAATGGATAGGCTGAGAAGCTGCTTTGTACAGCATTGATCTGCAGCAGGTGATTGTCGATTATCTGGAGGGCACTTCACCCACCCTCAGATGCACTTCCCCTGCTGCTAATCTTCAGAGCAGCAGTGGGATCAGTTTATGCAGCTCCTCTGTCCCCTCTGCTGAGAATCTAGGGCAGGAGCTTCCCACGGCAACATGTTCCTGCAGCAACAGCAGCTGCATCCTCTGCAGCCACATGCCCCTCCAGAGCACAGAGGTGATCGGAACATAGGAAATAGGAGCAGAGTAGGCCATTTGGCCCCTCAAGCCTCCTCCACCATTCAATTAGATCTTGGCTGATCTTCCACGTCAGCTCCATTTTCTCATGCTATCCCCATATCCCCTGATGTCTCCACTGTCTAGAAGTCTGCCAACCTCAGTCTTGAGCATACTCAATGACTGAGCCTCACAGCCCTCAGAGGATGGTAAATCTTTGGAATTCTCTACCTTAGAGTGAAGAGATTCTTCCTTAACTCAGCCCTAAGTGGCCTCCCTCTTATTCTGAGACTGTGTCCCCTGCTTCTAGATCTCCCCAGCCAGTGAAAACATCCCTCCTTCATCTATCTTGTCGAGATCTGTAAGAATGTTCTATGTTTCAATGGGAACCCCTGTCATTCTAAACTCCAGAGAATCCAGGCCCAATCTCCTCAATCTCTCACAGGACAAACCTGCCATCCCAGGTATGAGTCTGGTGATCTCCATTGCACTCCCTCTATGGGCAAGTATATCCTCCTTTAGGTAAGGAGAGTAAAACTGTAGGCAATATTCTAACGTGTTCTCACCAAGGCTCTATCCAATTGCAGCAAGAGATCTTTACTCCTGTACTCAAATCCTCTTGTGATAAAGGCCAACATCCATTTGCCTTCCTAATCCTTTGCTGCTCCTATATACAATGCCTTCAGTAAATCATGAACAAGGTCCATTTGGACATCGAGACTTCCCAACCTCTCTCCATTTAAAAAGCATTCTGCATTTCTGTTTTTCCTACCAAAGTGGATAACTTCACACTTTTGCACATTGTATTCCACCTGCCACGTTCTTGCCCACTCACTAAGCTTGTCCAAATCCCCTTGAAGCTTCCTCGCATCCTCCTCATGAATCACATTCCCACTTAGCTTTGTCTCACCAGCAAACTTGCAAATATTACATCTGGTCCCCACATCCAAATCATGGATATAGATTGTGAGTAGCTGGGGCCCAAGCACTGATCCTGTGGTATCCCACTAGTCACAGCCTGGCCAACCTGAAAATGACCTATTTGTTCCTACTCTCTGTTTTCTGTCTGTTAACCAATTCTCAATCCATGCCAGTATATTACTCCCAATCCCATGTGCTCTAATTATGTTTACTTACCTCCTGCATGGGACCTTATTAAAAGCTTTCTGAAGATCCAAATACACCACATCCACTGGTTTCCCTTATTTATTCTGTTGGTTACATTTTCAAAAAACTCCTAACAGGTTTGACAAACATGATTTCCCTTTCATAAATCCCAGTTGACTGTGCCCAATCCTACCATTATTTTCTAAGTGTCCAGTTATCACATCCTTTAGAAATGGATTCTAGCATTTTCTCTACCACTGACCCCAGGCTATGTCAGGGACGGCCACTAAGATGCACCTGGAAGGAGGCGAGGGTCTACAGGCAAAGGATCAGCTCTGCAAACACGTGCCTCAGAAGGTTCAGGCTTTGCCAGCAGCTCACTGCCAACACCTGCATCCTCATGGTGCCAGACCCTCTCCCCGTGGACCAGGTGGGCATGCTTTGCCAGGTGCCTGTCTCAGGAGACCCACCTGCCCGTGCCTCCCACTACCCCGTGTCCATGGCTCTCTCCAAGTTGTGTGATCCTGCAAGGAGAGAAATCAGGGAGTTGCAGTGTTAGGAATAGCTTGTGTTCAAAGGAGTGAAGAGCTACGTTTATGGAGGTTGGCTGGAGACATGGGCGTGAGAGAGCACTAGGCTGAGTGTGGATGTGAGTGTCAGCAGTTCGGAGGGTCAGCAGTGAGGTGCCTGGAGAGAGAGGAATGAGTGAAGCTGGGTTGTCCTGAGGAGTGCTGTACAACAGAATGCTGGGAAAGTCAGGGTGTGGGCTTGGCACCTGAAAGTGTTACTCTACTCACCTGTCATCCCCCGAGCTCCTGTGTCCCCTTGGTTTCCCACCTCCAGGTTGAGAGCAGCGGACTCTTGTTGCTGACTTCCTCAGTCACTTCCTGCTTGGTTGGAGAGGTGTTCCACTTCCTCCCATCCTTGGGAGAGTTCACCTCACTGTAACCCACCCAATCCCACTGCAGGACTTCCAGGTAAGACTGAGAGAAATAGGGCGTAGGGTTGGCTGTGAGCAGCCTGCCCAGGTCCCATCCCCATTCCTATGGGAGCTGAAATGTCAGGAATCCAAGTTACAATCAGTTGATCTGAAACCCCCTGTGCTCCCTTTATTAAAAAACTTTGCCCTGTCAAAATCCCACATGCCTGCCCTCTCTGATTGGTCAGGGGGCCCAGATGTGGGCTCTTAATTGGTTTACTCTGGAAAGGAGAAACCAGAAGGGCCACAGCTCCAGAAAAAGTGATCACAGCGAGAAACTGCTTCAGGCCTCCAGCAGATAATTTCCAGTCTTCCCACTGCTGATGGAGCCTGATAAAGATTGAAGATGCATTCCAGTAAATCAAGTATTTTCCATGGGGAGCACATGTCCCATGGAGCTTCAGTGACTTGGCAGGGATTGCTGTGTGGAGGGCCAGTGAGGAGGGCTGTAATAGGAAGGGTATCTCCCTGGGCACCTGCAACAAGTACAGGCAACATAAGCAGCAGAGAGCCATTGCACCTTGAAGGCTCCAAAGGGAGATGGGTGCTCTGCACTCTAGTCAGGAGGAGAGTGGGTGACAGAGACTGCCTCAATCACATGGAGAGGGGCGAGGAGCACCATCAGCACAAGATTGTGATGTGACACGGATGTGGAAGTGAACGTTCGATAAATCTGGTACCCACTGCAAATGCTTCACAGGCAAAGGCAGAGCTTGACTGATCTGTTGGAGCATTGGCTATCTACGAAGACTGCATTTATCATAACAGTTGATCAAGGACCTGTGTGACATGCTGGAACTTGGTGCCCACTCATTGCCTGAGATGGTGAAGGTGACCTTGACATTGAAATTTTTCACTACAGGTCCTTCCAGGGATTGTTTGGAGACTGAATTGGTGGGTGACAGATGCCTTGTTTGAGAGGGCATCGCAATACATCACATTTCACACCAATCGGGCAAGTCAGGCCTAGAGGACAATTGGACTCTGGACTGTGACAGGATTCCCTCTGGTTCCTCCAATGCCCACCACATCCCAGTAGCCACAACTCTTCTTCCAGCACCCATGTGGCCATCAATTAGTCCTCAGAACTGGATGGGGTTTCATGCAATCAATGTTCAAATAGCCTGCGACCACTGCATAAGGATCCTTCAGGTGTGTGCAAGGAAGCTGCCATGATTCGTACATCCTGAGGCTGTCCCAGGTGCCGCAACTCTTCAGTTCTTATGGATGGATCTGGGTGACAAGGGTGTCCATGAAACAAAAGCTGCTTGCACAGAGGCACAAAATGTGTCATGTCAATACAAGGGTGACCACCAAGCAGGCAATTGGCCATCTGAAAATGTGGTTCAGATGCTTAGACCTGTTGGGGAGCTTTCCAATAGCATTCATCGACAGTCTCTCATATCATGGTGGGGTGTTGCACTGTGCCTCCGAGGAGGATGAGGGAGGAAAGTGCATCTCGACCCTGCGGGTAATGACCATGCACTTTAAGGAATGATGGCCACAGCCATTGAGATGTATTCAAAGGAAATACACAACTCCCTCATCCGCACAAGATTCAACTGAGAATCCCTGTCCCTCCATTGGACATTTGACAGGGGATTAACCCTGTGGATCCCATGGTGAACTGTGATGGAACTTCATCACTAGGTCAGGGCTTCTGTGATTGGGCCACCTCAGCGCTTCATTCATCAGAGATCTATGTTCACTGGCCAACCTATCACAGATGCCATCTCAAAACCTCAACATCTGGTCATGGGGCTCTGGGGTAGCTATCTGAGTATGATTAACAAACATTAAGATGCACAAAGCAATCATACAATGGGATTCAGGGAAATAAAAATCACCCAGTGGGACTCCAGGCGCAGTTAGGTGTATTTATGCGACAGTTTCTGGGTGCTTCTATATTGTGCTATCTCCCTGGCGAGGTATTTTTTTCCACCAGGTGCACAGCCTGAATTATGACCTGTAGCTCCTGTTTGTAGGTCCAAGGGCCCTTTGAGGCTCCTTGCAGGTTGGCCTGTCTTTTACCAGGAGCATGGTCGCCTCACACCACAGCTCTCTGCTGTCAGGAGTAGCGGCTATCGTCAGAGAGCCACTGCTCAGGAATCTGCACCTCCACCAGTTCAGGTGGCTGGCAGAGGGGAGGACTGTGGCCACTGGTGACCAGGATCAGGGATGTGCTGGGTGGCAGAGGAGTGGGCGCGTTGTGTGTCATTTGATATCTGGCTCATGCCCAATGCCATCCATGACCAAAGAACAATCACGCTTGACCCCGATGTCATCCGAGGTCGCTCCCATCTGACCAAACCCCTTCCCGAACAGAATTCCACATTGGCCCCAAGCCCCGAACCCTCCCTCAGGAGCCGGAGCCCCAAAACATGAGCCACCTTGCATAAATAGCCTCCATGCCTTTTAGCTCGGCCTGGAGGGCTTTCCTGTGTGGACTGTTGCTGCACACCCGTCATCGCCTCACCTTTGCCCACTGTCCAGATACACCTTGGTGTCCCTTGTTGCCGTCCGGGAGCAGTGGTCCCCACTGGAGGGCTCTCCATTCGGGAATCCTCCCACTTACCATTGGGGACCTGGGTCTGAGGGTGTTGCACACAAGAGTCCCATACAACCATAGGTTGCATCAGTTCATGGTCTGCAACAACCCTGTGTCTCTTGTACTCTTGTGGAGGCTGTGGACCATGTGTACATAGGGTGGCATAGTCTGCACTCCCATTTCAGTTATTTAAAAAACATGCTTCTTTTAGTTGAACTTCAGTCCCACACTCCTCTGCACCGGGTGCCCAAAAGTTAGGTGTGTTACCTCCCTGGTGCCAGGGTCTGAGATGTCACTGGCTGCAGGGCATCCTGAAGGTGGAGGGTGATAAGGCAGAGGTCATGGTACATGTTGGTACCAATGACATAGGTAGAAAGAGGGATGAGGTCTTGCATCAAGAATTCAGGGAGTTAGGCAGTAGACTGAAAAGCAGGACCTCTCGGGTTGTAATCTCTGGATTACTCCCAGTGCCACATGCTAGCGAGCTCAGAAATAGGAGAATAGCGCAGGTGAATATGTGGCTTAAGAGTTGGTGCAGGAGGGAGGGTTTTAGATTCCTGGATCACTGGGACCATTTTTGGGGAAGGTGGGACCTGTACAAACAGGACGGTCTACATCTGAACCAGAGCGGGACTAACATCCTTGCAGGCGGGTTTGCTAGTGCTGTTGGGAGGAGTTTAAACTAATTCAGCAGGGGGAGAGGACACAGAATGTTAGCAGAATAGGGACACATCATAATACTGTAAAACAATCAAGTCAGATGGAGTACAGCTACAATAAGCTTCATGGGAGTAAGGCAAGGCTGGATGGCCTTTACTTTAATGCCAGGAGTATTACAGGTAAAACGGACGAGTTAAGGATGAGGATTGACACTTGGAATTGTGATATAGTAACCATCACAGAGACGTGGTTGAGGGAGGGGCAGGATTGGCAGCTCAACATTCTGGGATACAGAATCTTCTGGCAAGACAGGGGAGGGAGTATAAGAGGAGGAGGCATTGCATTATTAGTTAAGGAGTCAGTTACTGCAGTAAGGAGAGATGATATCTTGGAGGGGGCATCAAATGAAGCCTTATGGGTAGAGTTTAGGAATAAAAAAGGGGCAACCATATTGTTATGTGTTTCTTATAGACCCCCAGATAGTCAGTGGGAAATTGAGCAAATATATGTACAATTTGCTGAGGTGTGTAAAAACAATAACGATAGGGTAATTATATTAGGTGATTTCAACTTTCCCAACATTAATTGAGATAGACATAGTGTTAAGGACTTGGATGGAGTGGATTTCTTGAAATGTGTACAGGAGAACTTTTTAGGTCAATATGTAGAGTGTCCAACAAGGGACGGCGCATTGCTGGACCTAATTCTGGGGAATGAAGCCGGACAAGTGGCTGAGGTGGTGGTGGGGGAGCATTTTAGTGATAGCGATCACAACATGGTACAGTTTAAGTTTGTTACGGACAAAGAAATCGACAAGTTGCTAAAAAATGTTTTGAATTGGGGGAGAGTGGATTTTAGTAAAATAAAGCAGGATCTGGCCAAGGTAGCGTGCGAACAGCTACTTGTGGGGAAATCCACAGGAACAGTGGGGGGGCATTCAAAAAGGAAATGGGGAGAGTACAGGCTCAACATGTTCCCTCTAGGGTGATAGGAAGGAGTAACAAGCCCAGAGAACCATGGATGACCAGAGATATTCAGAATACGATGAGAAGGAAAAGAGAGGCTTTTAGCAGGTACAAGGGAAGCAAATCAGCAGAGGCATTAGTGGAGTACAGACAGTGCAGGGTGGAGCTTAAGAAAGCAATAGAAGAGCAAAGAGGGGATATGAGAAAGCTCTGGCTGGGAAAAGTAGGGAAAATCCCAAGATATTTTATAAGTATATAAATGGGAACAGGATAACCAGTGAAAGGTTAGGCCATTAGGGACTAAAGGAGGCAATCTATGGATGAAGCCAGAGGACATCGCTAGAGTGTTGAATGAATACTTCTCATCCATCTTCACCCAAGAGAATGAGGATGAAGGTATGGAACTCAGGGAGAGAGACTGCAAGGTTCTTAAGCAAATTGACATAGGGAGTGACAAGGTATTGGAGGTGTTGGCAGGCTTAAAAGTGGACAAATCCCCAGGTCCGGATGATGTGTCCCAGACTGCTGAAGAAGGCAGGGGAGGAGATCGCAGGGGCTCTGACCCAAATTTTTAATTCCTCTCTGGCCACGGGGGAGGTGCCAGAGGACTGGAGAACAGCTAATGTGGTTCCGCTATTTAAGAAGGGTTGTAGAGATAAGCCAGGAAACCACAGGCCAGTGAGTCTCACGTCAGTGATAGTGAAACTATTGGAGAAAATTCTGAAGGAGAGAATCTATCTCCACTTGGAGAGGCAAGGTTTGATCAGGGATAGTCAGCATGGCTTTGTCAGAGGGAGGTCATGCCTAACAAATTTGATTGAATGTTTTGAGGAGGTGAGCAGGTGTGTAGATGAGGGTAGTGCAGTTGATGTCGTTTATATGGATTTCAGCAAAGCCTTTGACAAGGTCCCACATGAGAGATTTATAAAGAAAGCAAATGCACATGGAATACAGGATAATTTGATAAGGTGGATTCAAAATTGACTTAGTTGTAGGAGGCAGAGGGTGATGACAGAAGGCTGCTTTAGTGACTGGAAGCCAGTGTCCAGTGGCGTACCTCAGGGATCTGTGCTCGGTCCCCTATTATTTGTCATTTATATAAACAACATAGATGGCCATGTGGGGGGTAGGATTAGTAAGTTGTGGATGACACAAAGATTGGCCAGGTGGTTAACTGTGAGGTTGAGTGTTTTGGGCTACAGGAAGATATAGACAGGATGGTCAAATGGGCAGATAAGTGGCAGATGGAATTTAACCTTGAAAAGTGTGAGGTGATACACTTTGGAAGGAGTAATTTGACAAGGAAGTGTTCAATGAATGGCATGACACTAGGAAGTTCTGAGGAACAGAGGGACCTTGGCGTGTGTGTCCATAGATCTCTGAAGACAGAGGGGCATGTTAGTGGGGTGGTGAAAAAGGCATATGGGACACTTGCCTTTATCAATCGAGGCATAGATTACAAAAGTAGGGAGGTCATGTTGGAGTTGCATAGAACGTTGGTGAGGCCACAGCTGGAGTACTGTGTGCAGTTCTGGTCGCCACATTATAGGAAGGATGTGATTGCACTGGAGGGGGTACAGAGGAGATTCACCAGGATGTTGCCTGGGATGAAACATTTAAGTTATGAAGAGAGGTTGGATGGACTTGGGTTGTTTTTGTTGGAGCAGAGAAGACTGAGGGGCGACCTGATCGAGGTGTACAAGATTATGAGGGGCATGGACAGGTTGGATAGGGAGCAGCTGTTCCCCTTAGTTGAAGGGTCAGTCACAAGGGGGCATAAGTTCAAGGTGAGGGGCAGGAGGTTTAGGGGGGGATGTGAGGAAAAACTTTTTACCCAGAGGGTGGTGAGGGTCTGGAATGCGCTGCCTGGGAGGGTGGTGGAGGCGGGTTGCCTCACATCCTTTAAAAAGTAACTGGATGAGCACTTGGCACATCATAACATTCAAGACTATGGGCCAGGTGCTGGTAAATGGGATTAGGTAAGTCAGGTGTTTCTCATATGTCAGTGCAGACTCGATGGGCCGAAGGGCCTCTTCTGCACTGTGATTCTGTGAATTACATTTTAGTTTGATCTTTGTAAGTTTTCTTTGTGTTTTGTCTTTTGTTGCAGTCCCCTTTAAAGGCTGCCCCGTTTATTTGTTCAATTGGTCTCTTGTTAATCTGATGATTTGTCCCCTTTTTTCTCTATTGGTCTTTACTGCAAGTGTTTATTGTGCTGTCCTGGTAACTGGAGCTGATGTGGGACAGGCTGCTGGCCCAGCTGATACATTAGCTGCCTGCAGCAGGCGATTTCTGGGTTGCAGAGTCCTTGAGTCTCAGCCAGTTGCACTTGTGCAAGGGCAGCCTCTGCCCTCAGGCCTGATTTCAGCATTCATGTCACTGTCAAAGCCAGGAGAGCCTTGAGGAGAGATCCTATCAACCTCAGGCATCTACTGCTCAACACAAGGTTTATGCTGCCCTCCCCTATTTACTAGGAACAGGACAGTATTTAGCAACACGGCCATCCCGACAACCCAGTGCTTTACACTGCTTAAGTTTGATGACACATTAGAGGCTGGTGTCTGCTTCCTGCACTGGGTAACTGCTGAATGTGACTGTCCATGAGGGTTACCAGTCTCACAACGGAAGAGGCCATGAGCTCACACATCAGACACATGGAACTACTCATAGCATGAATGAACTCCTCCACATGTGAATAGGAGCGAACAGTCTCTGGGAACTCTGAAAGATGGCCACACATTGTCCAAAGCACTCACTTCACCGATGACCACATGAGGCCCAGCATCTGCGTGGAGCTCAGTGTTGCTGAGCCTGTTCTCAACCCTTGGATGAGAAACGGCCACAAATGTCACTGCCTCTGACCTGCTTCTGAGCATGTATGATATGCTCACCAGCTGTTGCCATCTGTTCCAATTGAGAGTATCTGTGCTGGTGGAGGGTGAGCTGGGCTGATGGAACAGTGCATTTTCAGATGGCGCCTCCACCTTGGAGCTCTGTCCCCTTTCCAATGCCCTCTGATGTGCTGCCTCCATCTTCATATGGTCATCATGGACCGAGGTGGCATAGAAAAAAACAACTGAGAAGATTTGTGTCAGCAGCCACCATCTCTCACTCTCTCTGGGCTCCACACTCACTTAACTTCTGCACACCATGACCTGCTCCCACCTGCAATCTCCATTACCTCCTCAGCCACTTGCACTGTCATTGCAAGGAAGAGTACATCTCTGCTCACTTGCATTAGCTAATTGGGATTGCTTTTTGTGGACAGGACTTCCAGAGTAACTTTTCCACATTGTTGGGTAGATGCTAGTGTACTAGTTGTATTGGGACAGCTAGGGGGAGGCTAGGTCTGGAGCACAAGTCTTCAGCACTACAACCGGAATGTTGTCAATGCCTATAGCCTTTGCAATATCCAGTGCCTTTAGCTACTCCTTGATATACCTGAAGGAAACGGCATTGTCTGGAGTCTGGCCTCTATAATAATGGGGCCCTTGGAGGAGGTCGAGATGGATAATCAACTTGTTACTTTTGACTGACGATGGCTGCAAATGCTTCATCTTTGTCTTTTGCACTATCATGCTAGACTCCACAGTCATTAAGGATGTTTGTGGAGTCTCCTCCACCGGTTAGTTTTATAATTGTCCAGTACCTTTTACGAATGGATGTCACAATTCAGCAGAGCTTGGATCTTATCCATTGGCTGTGGGATTGCTTAACTCTGTCTATCACATGCTGCATGTATGTAGTCCTCTACTGTAGCTGCACCAAACTGGTTCCTCATTTTTAGATATGCTTGGTACTGTTCCTGACGTGGTCTTCTACACATTTTGAACCAGGTTTGATTCCTTGTCTTCTGGAGTTGGTGCTGAAGAAGCCATACGGACTCTAAACATTAACTCTGTTTCTCTCTCCACAGATGCTGCCAGACCTGCTGAGTTTTTCCAGCATTTTCTGTTTTCATTTTATATTTGATTCCTAAACTTGATGGTAATGGTACAGTGAATGATATGCGGACCACAAGGTTGTAGATTGTGGTTGAGTAAAATGCAGCAGCTGCTGGTGGTCTGTGGTGCCTCATGGATGCCCAGTTTTGAGCTGCTAGATCTGTTGAGAATCTATTCCATTTAGCACAGTAATAGTGCCACCCAACACAATGGAGTGCCCTCAGTCTGAAGATGGGACTGAGTGGTGGTCACTCCTACCAACATTGCCATGGACAGATGCAACTGCAACAGGTAGATTGGTGAGGATAAGATCGAGTAGTTTTTTCTTTATTACACTTTTCCAGAATCAGATTGATCTCCAAGGCACCTCTGTGCCCCAGGGAGATTCCTGCATTCTTTCATACATATACCCGCCCAGGTAAAATGGCAGCACGGCCCCTATCGGGTTCCTGCCCACCTCTGCCTGCCCCCATAACCTTTTTGTTGGTTCTCTCACCACCTGACGCAGGACCAGTCTGGCAGATATGTCCTTCAGGACTCAGCCAGCTTGGTCAGTCTTGGTGCTGAACATTGAAGTTCCCCACCCAGAAACCATTGTCTCCTTGCTACCCACTGGGCAGAAATTTCCCCCTCGTCAGGGGGTTTTGGGGGGCAGGCAGGGGAGGGCAGGGGTGGGCATGAACCCGATAGGGGCCGCGCTGCTATTTTACCTGGGTGGGCATACGTGTGAAAGAGTGCAGGGATCTCCCTGGGGCACAGAGGTGCCTCAGGGACATTAATCTGCTTCTGCAAACGTGTGACAGTGTGACATGAGCTGGGACATATCAAATGAATTTTATTAAGAACTTATATTAATCTTTAAAAACCTGCCTGTGGACGAGGTTTCATGAAAAATGTGAAGGCCTCTGGGCTCTTTGCCAACCTTATGGTTAGACAGGCAGTGTTCTTAACAACTTTAATACCTTCTTAATGGCCTTAATAGGCCTCTGACAGTTTGGCAGGGGCACAGCCCAACCTCACCAAACATCATTTTACACATCGGCGAGCGGGCCCCACCCCCACTCACTGACCCGAAAATTCTTCCCCAAACGTTTAGGATGGAGGAGTCTGATTCATCAGCTGAGGGAGGGTGGTAGGTGGTAATCAGCAGGAGGTTTCCTTGCTCATGTTTGACCTGATGCCATGGGACTTCATGGGGCCTGGTGTCAACGTTGAGAACTCCCAGCACTACTCCCTCCTGACCGTACACCACTGAACCACCACTTCTGCTGGGTCCGGCTGGCTGATGGGACAGGACATACCCAGGGATGGTGATGCAGTAGTCTAGAAGCTGTTTTTTTTTTCAAATATATTGACAGGATGCGGGTATTTTTGGCATTTATTGCCTATTCCTAATTGCACATCTAAGTTTCTTGCTGGGCCATTTTTGAGGACAGTTAAGAATCGACCATGTTGTTGTGGATCTGGAGTCAAATAAATGACAGACCAGAATAAGGACAGTAGGTTCCTTCCCTACAGGAGATTAATGAACCAGTTGGGTTTTTACAACAATCCTGCAGTTAATTAATCATCATTACTGATACAAGCTTTATTTAATTAACTGAATTTCAATGCCCTAGTGACCATCTGGGGTTTGAATTTATGTCTCTGATCATTAGTCCCGGCCTCTAGATTACTTAGCCTGTAACCTGTTGTGATGCTCCCTAAAAATTTAATCTAACCCCTGATCCATTGTGTTGTGTGGTCTTATCCTATGTGTATTTCAGCATTGCCGAGGCTTACACCAAGCTGTGCTGTAAAGGATTCTGCATCGACATTCTGAAAAAACTTGCAAAAACTGTGAAATTTTCCTATGACCTGTACCTCGTGACCAATGGGAAACACGGCAAGAAGGTTCGGGGAACCTGGAACGGAATGATTGGAGAGGTAAGATTTAATGTCCTCTTTGTCTGTGTCATTAACCAGAGAGGAATGAAAAACAAGTAAATCGAAACAGCAACAAATAGATGACAGTTAACGGAAGAATGAGGGATCGAGCAGACTGCAGCAGAATAGCAAGTGTGGGGTTAAAGGTCAAGGTGGCAATGGGAGTGCTTAATAGAGACCATGCACTCTATAAAAAACACACACTCAAAGAGAACAAACCACTCAATAAAATAAATACAGAACATTCTAACTTAAATTCAAACTGTCGTATTAAACAAATGCAGACAAATTTAAACCAAATAAATGCTAACCACTCAGGCACAAAAAGAAACTACTCACACTACATATATGGTTAGGCCACTGACAATAATGCAAAACACTCACAAAAAACAAATATAGTCCACCACATTCAGTATATACAGGACACTCACAATAACTGCAACTCATTCAGATGAAATAAATCCCACTCATTAAATACAGAAAAACAAATTAAACTCAAAAAATAAATATAATTTACACCCACTTAATAGTATTACTCATTTTATATAAATTCAGAGCCCTCACAATCAGTAAAAACCCACTCAATACAGCACATTCAGAATCAAGACCATTCACATTAAATAAATATAAACTACTCACAATCCATCTTTACTTGATGCAAAACAACCACAAGTCAATTCAATTATATAAAAGCCAAATACTGCGGATGCTGGAAATCTCAAACAAAAATAAAAATAGCTGGAAAAACTCAGCAGCTCTGACAACATCTGCGGAGAGGAATACAGTTAACGTTTCGAGTCTGTATGACTCTTCATCAGAACTGCGGAAATATAGAAATGAGGTGAAATATAAGCTGGTTGAGAGAGATGGGATAGGTAGAGTTGGAATTTAATTCAAACCACTTGAACTTTAAATGTAGATAATACTCAGTCAGTAAACAAAGTCCACTTTGTGCTCTATTAATACAAGCCCTCGTACAAACTAAATGTAAACCACTCATGCCCCATCGATTCAAACCATTCTCGTCAAGAAAGGGAACAGGAATAAAGCAGGAAATTCCAGGCAAATCAGCCCAACTTTGGTTGTGGGAAAGTTGATTCGAAGCTAATATCAGTGTTATGACCGATGCAGTTGGTAAAGCGGAATTATTTAAAAATCCCAAAGGGAAACTTTAAAACTGTCATAATCTATTATTTTAAGTGTTATGTATGAAATGCGGCTCTAAATTCAGGAATCAGACCCCCAGTTCTCGAAGTTTTACATTAGACTAAAGGAAACATTTTATTAATTTACACAGGTTAAAATATATATACACGTGGCTACAAATTACTACTATCATAACTTTTAACAAATTCCCAAACTAATCTCCATTAAGGCAACAGCAACAAATAAACTTCACCAGACACCAGGCAAAGCGTTTTCACCTTACCAATTCAATGAGGTTCTTTTCACTGTGGAGCCAGTTTGGAGGCTTACAGCTGCCTTTTGATCTTATATTATCTCTGTTCTGCACACCTGAAAACTACTGAAGTTATACCTACCACCACTGATTGAATTCAAATTCTCATTGTCTCACCAGTCTCTTTGAACTTTACCTTTTAACAATGAAATCCCATTCATTGTACCAATTTTATTAGTGATATAAACATATTGCTTGGTGGCTGCTGGAAAGGCATCAAGTTTTCACCCCACTTCTTGAATGCTCTAATCAAAAAAATGCAAATACACTCTACCTCTCTGTTTACATAAGAAACTAGTACATATCAAAGCACCCAGACTAGCTGACTTTAATCTAATTTAGATACCCGCAGACTAAACCTCTATTTTAAAAGAAAAACATTTCCCAAAATATTATATACATTAATAGCTTCATGACATCCCCCTCCTTATCAGAAAATGAACCATTGTAATAATAAAAGACGGCTTCATTTTAATAACCCATCTCTCACTATCTCCTATACTCAGTATTACATTACCAGATGCATGCATTAACATAAATATATATTTATATATATATATACACAAGTCATTGGTGTCAACAGAAATCACTCCAGTTCAGCGTCCAGCTATTTTCTTAAATATCCCAATTTTCTTTAAGCTTCAAACTCTTGATAATGCATCTGTGAAGAGATTTTCTCTTCCAGCAATATGTATAACATGTAGGTTAAATGGTTGTAACAATAGACTCCATCTGAAAAGCCCTGCACTTTTGTCACACAATTTGTCCAAAAACTTCAAAGGATTATGATTATTTCTGATGAATTGTTTGCCACATAAATTTCAAAATGCTGTAATTCTAACACCAAACTCAAAGTCTCTTTTTCGATCGTTGAACATCTTCCCTGGTGTACATGCAGCTTCTGTGTAAAATACCCTATTGGTTTTTCAATTCCAGTGTCACCTTCTTGTAACAGTAGAGCCCCAATGCCTATATCGCTTATGGCAATGGCCAACTTAAATTGCTTGGTGCAATTGGGTACTGCCAACACTGGTGTCGTAGTTAATACAGTTTCCAAGGTATCAAATGCCTCCTGACACTCCAGTGTCCATTGAAGCTTCTTGTTCTTTTATAATAGTTCAGTCAGTGGAGCAACCACTCGGCTACAATTTGGCACAAATTTCCGGTAGAACCCACTCATGCCCAGAAATCTTAAAACGTCTCGTTCTTTTTTGTAGACACTGGGAAATCCATGATAGCCTTGACTTTCATGTCTCTCGGAGCCACCTTACCATGTCCAATGGTGTGGCCTAAATACGTAACTTGTGCTTTTGCAAATTCACTTTTAGCCAAGTTCATCACCAAATTAGCTTCTTTTGTTGAGTAAATAATTCTTCCAGTTGCTGTAAATTCTCCTCTCACATCTGACTGAAAACTATTAGATCATCAATATAAACAGCACAATTGCTTAGACCGAGAATTACTTTGTTTGTCAGGCTTTGAAATGTCGCAGGTGGATTCTTCATACCCAATGGCATGACTTTAAACTGATATAGTCCACTTGGTGTTACAAAAGCCAATATCTCCTTTGCCTTCTTCCCTGTCAAAGTAATTTTTAAGCATATCTATATGACACACCCTCTGCTTATTTCTTCTATCTGGAGTATTTATTAAATAATTTACTTCATTCAATTTCTTTTGAATCCTGTAAGGTCCACTAAATCTTGCATTCAAGGAATCCCTTAGCATTGTAACAAAACTAGTACTTTCTCTCCAGAAACAAAACTGCAAATTTTAGCCTTCTTATCTGCTTTCACTTTCATCACATTCTGTGATATATTTAAATGTTCCCTAGCCAGTTCACATGCTCTGTTCAATCTTTCCCTGAAATTTGATATGTAATCCAGGAGAGTAGTTTCTGAATTTTGACCCACCAGTTTCTCATGAATCAATTTCAGTGGTCCCCTTACCTCATGGCCATAAACTAGTTCAAAAGGACCAAAACCAGTCGATGCTATTAGAGATGCTCCTAATGCAAATAACAAAAGTGCAATTCCCATATCCCAATCCTGTGCACAATCAAGATGGTAAGCTGTTATAGTTTTTAAAGTTTGATGCCACCGTTCGAAAGCTCCTTGTGACTCCAGATGAAAAGCTGCTGCCTTAAACCGTTTTATTCCCAAACTGTTCATTACTTTCTTAAACAGTTGTGACATGAAAGTTGACCCCTGATCTGATAGTCTTTCTTTAGGTAAACCCTGGCCAGAATTTTAAATTCAGCGTGCAGGCCCAACACCACCAAGCATAATATGACGCCCGATGACATCGGGCATGTGTCTCAACCTCATCGCGCGCTAGCGCAATATTTCATTCGGCAGACGCGCACCAGAGTCGGCTGCACATTCGCCAATAACTGAAAGGCCTATTAAGGCCATTAGCAAGGTAATTAACTTGAAATTTACGCTACCTGTCAACCTAATGGTTGGCGGGAGGTGAAAAGGCCAAGTGGCCTTTACGTTTTTTAGGAAACCTCATCCACGCGTGGGATGAGGTTTCCTAAAGTTAATACACATTAAATTAAAAACTTTATTTTGAACTTAAAACCATTACCCATCTCATGTGACTGTGACTGTGTCACATGAGAGGGGGCATGTTTTATTAAATTTTTATTGTATTTATTTTTTGTTTAAAAAGCACTTCAATCTTCCTGAAGCAACTCCTTGCCTCAGGGAGATTGAAGCACTCTTTCATGTGCATGCAGGCCAGGACCACTCTCCCTCCTCCCCCCACCCGCACAGGCGGCGCTGAGTGCTGCCGCTCATGGTCCAAGACCCACCCATGTGAAACCGCAGAGTGAAGCCAATCGCAGGTGGCAGCCAGCTTCCCATCCACCCCCACCCCCCTCCCACTGAGCCCGCCTGACAAGGGAAAAATCCTGGCCTATATTTTGTGAAAAATTTAATTAACTCCTCCATAATCTTCTTAGTTGTAATATTTCTTAAAGGTATCACTTCAGGAAACTTAGTAGACACACCCATTATTGTCAATAACTACTGATTTCCACTTTTAGTCTTAGGGAGAGGGTCCTACACAATCAGTCAGACTCTAGTAAAAGGTTCTTCAAATGCTGGTATTGGGATTAAAGGCACCAGCTTAATCACTGCTTGTGGTTTTCCTGTTACTTGACATATGTGACAGGTTCTACAGAATTTGACTACATCCCATGCAATCCTGGCCAAAGATAACCCTCTATCTTTTCTTGTGTTTTCCTAATTCCTAAACGTCCCCCCACTGGAATTTCATGAGCAATCGTCAGAATGTCATTTCTATACCCTAATGGGATAACAATCTGATGCACCTCCCTCCAGCTTTCATTTGCTGAGACATAATCTGACCACTACTTTCTCATTAATACATTCCCTCATTTTGCTTTGGTTTCTGAATAAGCCTTCTGACATAACTGTTTTAATTGCAAATCATTTTTCTGTAACTCCACTAACCTTTTGAGTTAAACACTTCAGCTGAGCTGTCCCACATTCCTTCCTCCTGAACAATATAATCAAACACAAGGCCAGCTAATTGGATTTCAACATCTTCTTGCCTTTGAACTGCCTGCTTATCTTGTTTATTTTGTTCTTCCCAATGGGCTTTTGATCTCGTTATAACACAATCAGGAAACCATCCAGGATGTTCCTTCTGTAGCACTTCCGTTGAAAACATTTCTACAGTCTGCTCAACTACCACAGGTATCACCCACATGTGCGATCCAGCTATATCATTACTCAGAATAAATTGAACCCCTGCAAAGGACAATATTTCCAACACTCCAGCTATGATCTCATTCATCTGCACTTTAAATTTACCTCCCAAAACAGAATAGATTTAGCATCTCCATGAACCCCGCTTATTATTACCTTGTCTCGCAAAACTCCCTCTGAACAACAAACATCACAATCCCACAACATTAAGGACTTATTAGCCCCTGTGTCTCTTAATATTTTAACATCTTCACCTAGTCCACCCTGTATATATGGAAAGATATTCCCTTCACATATGAAGTCTTTAAACATTTCTGCAACCTGCTCCTCAGAATTCTCTTGGGTAAACTGTGAACACAATCCCACTTCTTTACCTTTCACTGATTCTCCCTGTTTCACCTGTACACAAACCACTGGTTTCTCCTGTGCCTGAACCTCAGAACCCACAGCACTTTTACTTCGAGCTTTTCTGTACCCCAAATGTTCCTACAGATTTTCCTGCAATCTCCAACACACTGACTTCGTATGCCCCACTTTATTACAATGAAAACATCTCAATTTTCGAATGTCACTTTTACCTTCAGCACCTTCCTTTTTGCTCTGAGCAAAAATTTCCTGGGAACTTCCAGCTACTCATCTTCCCGACTACCTGCCTTCCTTTCACCTTCCCACTTTTTATCCTTTTCCAATTTGAAAGCATGACAGAAAGAAGGTTTAGATCTATGAACTAACTCATAATCGTTAGCTATCTCTGTTGCTTGTCTTATAGAATGAACTCTCTGTTCCTCCACATGAGTTCTCACCACTGAAGGGATTGAATCTTTAAATTCTTCCCTAGGAGCTGCATAGGTTGTCTCTATTTTTAACGTTTGTATCCACCGGTCAAAATTACTTTGTTTTACCTTTTCAAACTCAATATAAGTTTGCCCAGGTTGTTTTCTCATATTTTTAAATCTCTGCCTGTATGTTTCAGGAACCAACTCATATGTACTAAAAATAACTTTTTTCACCACATCATATTTCACCAACATTTCTTCTGAAAATGAGGCATATACCTTAAGCCCCCTACCTAACAACTTAGACTGTGATGGTAATGTCCAGTTTTCTTGTGGCCATTTTATCTGTTTAGCTAGCTTCTCAAATGAAATCAGGGATAGTCAGCATGGCTTTGTCAGAGGGAGGTCATGCCTAACAAATTGGATTGAATTTTTTGAGGAGGTGAGCAGGTGTGTAGATGAGGGTAGTGCAGTTGATGTAGTTGATATGGATTTCAGCAAAGCCTTTGACAAAATCCCACATGCGAGACTTATAAAGAAGGCAAATGCACATGGGATACAGGGTAATTTGATAAGGTGGATTCAAAATTGGCTTAGTTGTAGGAGACAGAGGGTGATGACAGAAGGATGATTTAGTAACTAGAAGCCAGTGTCCAGTGGCGTACCACAGGGATCTGTGCTGGGTCCCCTATTATTTGTCATTTATATAAACGACATAGATGACTATGTGGGGGGTAGGATTAGTAAGTTTGCGGATGACACAAAGATTGGCCGGGTGGTTAACAGTGAGGTTGAGTGTCTTGGGCTACAGGAAGATATAGACAGGATGGTCAAATGGGCAGATAAGTGGCAGATGGAATTTAACCTTAGAAAGTGTGAGGTGATACATTTTGGAAGGTGTAATTTGACAAGGAAGTATTCAACGAAAGGCATGACACTAGGAAGTTCTGAAGGGGCCTTGGCATGTGTGTCCATAGATCTCTGAACGCGGAGGGGCATGTTAGTGGGGTGGTGAAAAAGGCATATGAGACACTTGCCTTTATCAATCGAGGCACAGGTTACAAAAATAGGGAGGTCATGTTGGTGTTGTATAGAACCTTGGTGAGGCCACAGCTGGAGTACTGTGTGCTGTTCTGGTCGCCACATTATAGGAAGGATGTGATTGCACTGGAAGGGGGTGCAGAGGAGATTCACCAGGATGTTGCCTGGGATGAAACATTTAAGTTATGAAGAGAGGTTGGATAGACTTGGGTTGTTTTCGTTGGAGCAGAGAAGACTGAGGGGCGACCTGATCGAGGTGTACAAGATTATGAGGGGCATGGACAGGGTAGATAGGGAGCAGCTGTTCCCCTTAGTTGAAGGGTCAGTCACGAGGGGAACAAGTTCAAGGAGAGGGGCAGGAGGTTTAGAGGGGATGTGAGGAAAAACATTTTTACCCATAGCGTGGTGAGGGTCTGGAATGCACTGCCTGGGAGGGTGGTGGAGGTGGGTTGCCTCAAATCCTTTTAAAAGTACCTGGATGAGCATTTGGCACATCATAACATTCAAGGCTATGGGCCAAGTGCTGGAAAAAGGGATTAGGTACATAGGTCAGGTGTTTTGCATGTGTCGGTGCAGACTCGATGGGCCGAAGGGCCTCTTCTGCACTGTGATTCTGTGAAATAAAGAATGTTTCAATATCTGTTTCCTCAAACGTTGGAAGAGCTTGTACAAATTTAAACATCTCCCCACTGGGTTCTACTCTGGAGATAAATCCTTCCTCATCTATTGACATCGCCTTTTAACTGGCAACTTTGACAGTTGGAATTTTCTCTCCCTCTTTTTCTCTTTCCACCTCCTCTATCTTCACAATTTCTAATTCCCCTTTAAAAGCCTTTCAAATTCAAGCTTTTTCAGTTCAAATCGCTTGTTCAAATTCTAGCTTCTTCATTTGTAACTGAAGTCTCACTACCTCCAGCTGTGATTCACTAGTGTCAGGTTTCACTTCCGACTGTAGATGCTGTGCTATATTTTTAACTATATCAGATTTCCTAGCCTTTGCAGGTAACCCCCATTGTAACTTATCCACCAACCCTGTTAACTTACTTTTGGCTATTTTCTCCAACCCAATTAGAGTTATCTCTTCTATCCCCATCAAATCTTAGCAATTGCCAAAGCCAACTTGCAGTCTCACCACTTCTAAAATACCTAACCAACTCCTGAATCCAAAATGCCTCCTATACTCGTGATCTTAAGATTCACCAATTCCTAACCAATGGAGGAATTAGAAATATAATTCATCCTGGATCAGCCCCCAATTGTTATGACCGATGCAGTTGGTAAAGAGGAGTTATTTAAAAATTCCAGAGGGAAACTTTAAACAACTGTCATAACCGATAATTTTAAGTGTTATGTTTGAGATGTGACTCTAAATTCAGGAATCAGACCACTAGTTCACCAGGCTTTACATTAAACTAAATGAAACATTTTATTAATTTACACAGGTTAAATTATATGTATACATGGCTACAAATTACTACTATCATAACTTTTAACAAGTTGCCAAACTAATCTCCATTAAGACAACAGCAACAAATAGACTTAACCAAACACCAGGCAAAACATTTTCACCTTACCAATTCAATGAGGTTCTTTTCACTGTGGAGCCAGTTTGGAGGCTTACAGCTGCCTTTTGATCTTACATTATCTCTGTTCTGCACACGCGAAAACTACTGAAGTTATACCTACCATCACTGATTGAATTCAAATTCTCATTGTCTCACCAGTCTCTTTGAACTTTACCTTTTAACAATGAAATCCCATTCATTGTACCAATTTTATTAGTGATATAAACATATTGCTTGGTAGCTGCTAGAAAGGCATCAAGTTTTCACCCCACTTCTTGATTGCTCTAATCAAAAAATGCAAATACACTCTACCTGTCTGTTTACATATCAAACTAGCACATATCAAAGCATCCAGACAAGCTGGCTTTAATCTAATTAAGACACCGGCAGACTAAACCTCTATTTTAAAAGAAAAATATTTCCCAAAATATTATCTACATTAATAGCTTCATGACAATCAAGGACAAAATATGTTTTCATTTGGAAGGGCATTGGGTAGATTTGTTATAAGAAAATGATGCCTGACTAACTTGACTGAATTCTTTGTAACAAAGGAGGTAGAGCAGTAGATATTGTGTATATAGACTTCCAGAAGGCATTTTAAAAAGTCTCACAGAGGAAGATTGTTAGGTGGAAGCCTAAGTAATTAAGAGGGAAGTATTGGTGTGAATACAACATTGGCTCAGTGACAGGAAGCAGAGATGGTGGTGCATGAATCTTCTTCAGACTAGGAGGTGGTTTGCAGTAGTGTTCCCCAAGAATCAGATTTGAGTCCATTACTCTTTACAATGATAATAAATTACTTAGACTTGGAAGCAGCATTACAAAGTTTGCTGATAATGAAGAAATTAGTAAAATAGGCTTCAGGGTGACAGAGACAGGGTGAGGAACTGGTAAAGGCATGGAAGATGGAATTTAATGTGGAGAAGTAACAAATATATACTTTGCAAGGATTAAACAGAAGGATGGTATAGTGTAAATTGCAGGATTTTGAAAAGTGTAGATGAACAAAGAGATCTTGGTGTCTATATCCAAAAATCCTTAAAGGTGGCAGAACAAGTTACCAAGGTGGGTAAGAAGCATATTGGCTGCTTGGGTTTATAAATAGAGGAATAGAATAGAAAAACAAAGATCATGCTAGAATTTCATCAATCACTAGTTAGACCTCAGTTGGAGTATTGTGGACAATTCTGGGCATAACTCCTCAGGAAGCTTGAAAAGATTTTAGAAAGGGTACAAAGGAGGCTCACCAGAAAGCCACTGGGAATGAAGGATTCAGTTATGAGGAGAGTTAGGAATGTTCTCCTGAGAACAGAGCAGGTTAAGATGTGTTCCAATAGAGATTTAAGATGATGAGAGATTTTAATAGAGTGGAAGACTATAGGCTCATCATTGGAAAAAAGATTTAGTTGGGAGATAGAGAATTTTTGTCACTCAAGATATCGGGATCTGGAATTCTCTGCCTGAAAAGATGGAAGCTGACAAATAAATTTGAAAGGGGGTTGGACAACTAGTTTAGGGTGAGGAAATGACAGAATTATAAACAAAAAAATGGGGATGTGGGACTAAACACAATGCTCTTTCAAAGAGCCAGCACCAGCACAATGGGCTGAAAGACCATGATTTACTCACTAAATAAATGCAGACCATTGGCACTAATCAACATGAACCCCTTTACATGCAATAAACACAAACTCTTCACACTCTCTAAAGACAGTCCACTCACATTAAATCAGTACTGTCCAAACCACTCCCACTAAACTAGTGCAGACTACTCTCATTCTCACTATTTAACCCTGTTCGCTGTTTCATTTCCCATTCGTAGGTTTTCTATCAGAGAGCAGACATGGCCATTGGATCTCTCACCATCAATGAAGAACGCTCTGAGATTGTGAGTTTCTCAGTCCCCTTTGTGGAGACTGGAATCAGTGTGATGGTTGCCAGGAGCAATGGGACTGTCTCCCCGTCGGCGTTTCTTGGTGAGCTTTGCCATGTTGTGAAGGGGCTGCATTTGCAGAAAATGGGCCCATTCAGGTCAGCAAACTGTAAATGTTACGATGAAGCCTTCAATGATTTAAAATAAACTGCCAACTTCTCCGTGCAACACCATTACTTAGTTTATACATGGATTGGGAGAATTCTCAAGGAAAAAGCCTTAATTTCCTGTTTCAACTTGTTAACCAGGAATTTCCTGAGCATTCACCTGATTGGCTGCTGTAACTTTGTTTCATTACGAGGTTGAGTATTGGGGTTGTGGTCAATGATTTTGGCTGGGATTAATGATGGGGCTGGCCTCCATAATGCAAGCTGACTCAATGATTAATTGGGAAATCAATGATGCATAAAGGATCAAAGATGGATCTAGGGATGAAATCAATGATTAGTTTAGGATTCAATAACGGAGTCAGAGCTGAACTAAGTTTGAATGGATCAATGATGTGGTCCGGGATCTATGACAGGACTGCAATCAATAACCAGAGATTGGGGTCAGTGATCGAGCCAGGGGTCAATGATGGTGTGATGGGTCTGATTACCAATTACATTTGTAAGGTTTACAGGTTTAATGATTGGATGTGGTTGAAATACTGATAGGAATCTGAAATCACAGAGGGAGTATTTTCTGAATTAATGATTTGAGACATTCTGTTTTGCAGACCGAGCCTTGCAGGAGGTGAACGCTTGCTGGTTTAGGTATGTGGAGGGTTCCGATTGCCGTGTTGAATTTACTGAGCTGCCATTTCTCTCTCTGCAGAACCCTACAGCCCTGCAGTGTGGATGATGATGTTTGTAATGTGTCTGACGGTGGTTGCTCTCACAGTCTGTATATTCGAATACTACAGCCCTGTTGGATACAACCGAAACCTCATGAACGGCAAAAGTAAGTTGTCAGTGAGTTATGGGACTGGAATGAAGCAATTTGTCACATTACTATAGAACCATAGGAACAGCAGAAGGCCATTCAGCCCCTCATATCTGTTCCATCATTCAATTAAATCATCATTGATCTGTGCTTCAACTTCAGTTACCCACCTTTCATCAATATCACTTGCTATCCTTGACCAGCAACCAGAGTCTTTTCAAAGAATCATCATGTTATAGCATAATCCCCTGATCATGCACTCACCTTTTAAAATTGTACCATTTCATTTATATTGCCTCTGCACCTTGAATCCACAATAGAAGCCCCCATAACCTGACTCCCAGGCCCTGAGCCCACCGTATAGGCTCCAGTTTCTCAGTGATTTCAGGACCTGAGAGCTCCAATTTGTCCAGCTACCCCATTGTTCTGTGGGGCACGGATCCAAAGCCCGGGACATGGTGACATCTGGAGTCAGAGGATGGTTACAGCGCAGTAAGAGACCATCCGGCCCATTGAATCTGTGCCAGCAATATGTAAGAGCCACTGAGCTAGTCCCACTCCCCCAGCTTTTCCCATATCCTTGCAATTTTTTCTCTTCAGATACTTCAGATTATCCAATTTCCTTTTGAAAGCCACCATTGAATCTGCTTCCACCACACTGTCAGGCAGAACACTCCAGATCCTAACCACTTGCTGTGTTTAAAAGAAAAGGTTTTTCCACATGCCGACTTGCTTTTTTTGTCAAGCAACTTTATATTGGTGTGTGCTGGCTCTTGGTCCTTGCGCTAATGTGAACAGTTTCTGTCGCCTCTGTTCAGATCCCTCAGATTTGGAAAACTTCTATAAAATCTCTTCTTAACATTCTCTTTTCGAAGAAGAACACCACCAGCTTCTCCAATCTATCCACACAACTGAAATCCCTTGCCCCTGGAACCATTCTTCGAAATCTTTTCTTCCCCCTCTTTAAAGCCTTCACCATCCTTCCTGAATTGTGGTGCCCAGAGTTGGACACGAAACTCCTGTTGAGACTGACTGCTGTTTTATAAAGGTTCACCATAACCTTGCTTTTGTACTGTTTGCCTCTGTTTATAAAACCCAGGATCCCATGTGCCTTTTAACAACTTTCCCCGTCCTGCCACATTCAATTCTCCTTCAGAATTATTTTATATTATTTTATATTGCCTCTCCTCATTCTTCCGACCAAAATGTATCACTTCACAATTTTCTGCATTAAATTTCATCTCCACGTGTTATGTTTGTGGTTTCCAGAAGTTCAAAATAATTGCACATTTAGGCACAATACTAGAGCTTTCATCGCCTGTATCTCTTGCAGCTTTCCAGGTGGGTGGTGGAATGATACGGTGTTAGTTCGGTGCAGACTGTCCTGCAGTAGTGAGTGATGTTGCATCTGGATGCTTATGTATGCATACACATAACAATATAGTTCCTAACATGTCTCGAATAATACAGCAACATAACATCCCTCTTTAAAAATATAATAGGCAGAATTTTCCGTTTTTGAAACTAAGGCGGGTTCCGCGGAACGTATCCCGCTGTTCGGAATGGCAGGAAATCACACCTATTCCGCACTTGGAAGCTTATTAATTATGCGCAGGCGAGTATCTCACCGAATCACCTGGATTTGTCTGGCTGCAGTTACTCGGCGGTGCTGAAGGTCTGGGCACCATATTTAAATGCTGCCTGAGCACCTCACTCTCTCCAGGAGACCGTTCGCAATGTGTCTGCAACCCAACAGAAGGGCAGCAGCACTCGATGCAGCCACAAGGCCCTCCAGGCTTTGATAAGAGGAGTGTGGGCACATAGGAGCGCGTTCTATCCCAGGGATGGCTCTAGAAAGCACACCTGTCTCACCTCGCTGGCCTGGGATACCATCACTAAGGGCGTCAGTGCGGCTGGCCAACACATCTGGAATGTCATCCAGTGCAGGAAGAGGATGAATGATCTCATCTAATCTGCCAGAGCAAGTCATCCTTCAGCTCTCTCCAATATCAAACTCTTATCATGGCATCATCTACTCAAAGGGCTACTCTCTTCAGGGATCTCACACAACCGTTAGAGGGGGGCACATATCACCACTAATTGTTTCACAGAGACTTTCACCTCACCAGCATCCCAGCTATCATGCTGCGCACACTCCATGCTCAGCCCTTTCTGGGAAGGCCTCACCACACACATAGGGGGCCTGCGTCTTTCCCAACTTCTGCTCCGTCCCATCCCATCACATGCCTCTCTGTTGTCTTCATCCAGGGCAAGCGTGCCCACAACAGGAGTGAAAGAGCACAGACTGAAGGAGGGACAGCCAACATCGCAACCCTCATGGAATTTGCTGGGAAGACAGCAATCACTCCTGTGGGGAAGGGGAGATCAAATTGTCTCAGCACCTACTTTGCCATCCTGGTAATCAAAGTGAGTGACCTGCAAACTTGTAATCCGCATGCTTATCAATGAAAACTCTGTGCTCTCTCTCATAGGCACCAGCAGATTGAGACTCACAAGCCTGCCCTCCATAAGTCCCAGCCTCCAGATTACATCTGAAGAGGAAGCTGAGGAAGAACCATCACCAGCGCTCACCAGCACCCTCCACCAGCACAGAGATACACACCTCGGTGGGGCCTACTTCTAGATGAGGCTCAGGCTCCCCTACTGGAGAGCACCTAACTGCCCCTGCAGCAGTCGGAGGCAGAGACAGCCCGGGTCTCTGGCACTTGCAGGGCTGCTGGAGACCAGCCACCCCCTCAGTCCGAATCAGATGATGAGCCTCTGCAAGCGCCTGCCAGGTCAATGCTGGAGGTGCAATAACAGGCGGTGATTCAGCAGTCACTGTGCAGACTAGAGTGAAGGATAGAAGAATTTGTTTGTGTTCTGTCTAACGTCGTGGTCCCAACATGCAAGGACTTGGAGGTTACCATGGGAAGGATGGTGACTACCAGGGACACCTTGGTCCAGCAGGTTTTGCCGGGTTTGCAACTGGCCCTGGATTCTATGGCCACGCACCTTGGTGGGCATCATCAATGTGTAGGCAAGAGGGGGACAAGGCATCTGGACATCCATCCAAGTGCACCTTCTCAAGGAGTAAGAGTGGGGCCCTCAGGCTGCCACAGGGAGGATGAGCCTCGGCCAGACATCCCGTGGGCCTCTTCTCAGGACACTCCAAGGGTGTCCAGCCGCTCAGAGTCCCCTCTGCCTGTGACCCCATCCACTCTAGTTGCTCAGGCCAAGGAGGGTGCATCTGCCCCTGAGCAGGAGACCCTAATCAGGCCGGGACCCTCCTGGACTCAGGCCACCGGAGGATGTCCGCCAAGGTCATCATAGACATCAGGACATAGCTGTCTGTCAGCAGGCTGCCTCCAGCTGTGCTGCAGCTGTTGGGGCTGCACCCAGGCATAGTGATAGGATTAGGAAAATAAAGAAATATTGAAATCGCTCTTGGGTTACGCTTGTGCTACCACTGCGGAAATATTGTACTGTCGTAAATACATTTGATGTTGATGTGAATGGCTTGGTCAAGTGAAGGCATTGTGATTATGTTCATTGGAATCCTCTTATTTCGAAGCTTATCCATCCTCCCACTCAGTGATAGCCTCCCTTTGTGAGATTCACATTCATGTGATGTCAGGGAGATGGATTAGAAACTTTATTGGAATTGTGTGATTAAAGCACTCCTTCCTGACAGTGCACCATCGTGTGAGAGCGGATTAGCAGCCTAGACGGATTAGCAGCAGTTGACTCTCGGCAGTGGTAGTGTCAAAGGACAAAACATGGACAGGAGGAGGAGTTCCCCAACCACTCACTGGCCACTGTATTTTCCAATTTCTCTGCCGACGCTTTAAGTGAGTCTTTGCAGCATTCTCATTGCTCAGTGGATTATCCCTTCCCAGAGCAGGCACATACAGAGGGCACCGCTGACCTTGTTTGAGATCATGGCCTGGTGAATCATGAGATTCGGAGATGCGAGTGTGAATGCTGAACTAGTCCTCGATGTGAATGGTTGAACATCCCTTTCAATGAAATGGAATTGAATTCAGGGCCAGGAGAAATGTGGCCATCTCCGCTTGCCTTCACTTTACTCCTCCTGCAATCTAGCAGCAATTAAAGTGACACTGGTGCATCTCCCACATCTTGCTTCCTCTATGGCATCATTGCATTCAGACTGACCCTTGACATCCTCCTGGGATTCATGGGCCTCCTGATCCTCCAAAGAGTTCGCATCCTCCTTCATTTCACCCTCTGGCAAGGGATCACCTGTTTGCAGTGCCAGGTTGTGAAGGGCGTAACACACAGCAAAGATGAGTGAAACTCTATCAAACACCACCTGAGTGGTCCAAACATCATATGTGCATCTTCAGAATGGCAATAATCTGCTTGAATAGGGACCGTCTGGAGCTGTGAGCTGCGTTCTGCCTCTCCTTCGATGCTGAGGGCAATGCACTGGGGTCATCAGCCAGTGTTTCAGTGGGTGACCCTTATCCCCAAGCAGCCATCCCTGCAGACGCTCAGGCCCTTCAACAATCTGAGACACCGGGGGGGTGACTCATGGCAACTCCCAGGGTACCTGACACAAACATACATTATGTGCTCCCAATCATCACACACCAGCTGAACATTGATGGAATGAAAGCTTTTACTCCTGCCATGGAACCCTCAGAGCCATATGGGTACAGTCGATTGCACCCTGCACACTTGAGAAACCTGAGATAGCTGCGAAGCCGTTGAACCTTGCAGTCTGGCTATCTTCATCGAGAGTAAACCTCACATAGAGATGAGCCTTGCTATAGAGGCATCAGTGACCTCTGCATCTATGTGTTGCGAACTGCGAGGTGGCAGACAGATCCTCTGTGGGTCACTGGAACGACCTGCAGGCAAAGAAATTAAGTGCAGCAGTTACCTTGAAAGCCACTGGCTGTGGATAGCCTCCCACTCCACAGGGCGTTAGGTCTACATGAAGAATGGAGCAGATATGATGTACCACAGCTCAGGATAAGCACAGACATGCGTGGCATTGCCTCTCACTCTTTTGTAAATAGGAGAATCTTTTTTGATAAACCCAAGGTCTGACAAGTTGCTCCATGTCTGGGTGTCTCCTCCCAACCCTCTTGTTCTTGCTCTGGTTCCCCTTGACCTCAGGCAGGGTGTCCTCCTGGAGGTGCACTCAGCATCGCCTCTCCCTCTCCCTCTTTCTCCTCCTCCATTGCATTAGAACCCTCAAAAAGAGGCACTGACTCCTGGGTCCATAATTGCTTTATCCTTCCCTCTGAAATGAAAGATCGAAACCTTTAATGGTTATCGGGTCAACATAGTGAAGCTCACAATCTGTTACCAATAGTAACTGTAAGGGTCTACAGTGCTTTCTGTCCTACTTGCCTTGTCACTGACGCAGTCTTGTATCTGAGGCACTAACACATCGAGGTGACCAAGATGCCATTCCTGAGAAAGCTCACTGCTCCAATCTCTGATCTGGAATACCAATTAACAATAAGTTGCTCATGATTGATGACTGGATGTCCTTTGACCCGTTATAAATGCCAATTCTGGGAAGCACATGACAGGCCTCCATTGACGGAATGCCATACATGCTACATCTGTGACTCCTTAGCAGTTGCCTGAATTCCCAAATTTCACACTCGTCTGTATTGATGTTGAGATGCAGCAACTGTGACATTAAGCCAGGGACTCTTGAATATCCCTGTTACAGCGCTGATAAAAGCATTGGCCTCCAATGACTATCTTCTCAAGGAGATCTTCCTCCTTTCTCTCTAATCAGACACCAGTTTACAGATTTCCAGCATCCGCAGTAATTTGCTTTTACCAGTTTACTCTTGTGGCGCCAACAAGTTAGTATGTGCCCCAAGAAGGGGCCCTTAGTCCAGCAGGGTGCTCCTCCCACATTACCTCCAACCCCACCCATTCAGAATCGCATCTACTTCTGATTTATAACTGCACCGTAACACTAATAGCGCAAAACTACCATCTTCTCTCTCACTTCAAGACCAGCTTCAATAGCTCCCCCTCTCTCACTCTCTGTGTCCCAGAAATGTACCTGGAACCTCACGGTGTAAAGCTCCCTCCTATTATTCTCCAGCCTCTCCCAATAAAACTGGATCTCACAGTGTGGTCAACATTCCTACCCACCCCACCCCCAAACACCGAGACTATCACCACTGATGTGCCCATGCCCCAATGTGGACCTCTACCCTCCCCATTTTTGAGGCTTTGAGCACAGTTACCCACCTAGGTGAACCACAGGAAAGATTAACATACCCTCCGCCTTTATTATGTATTCCCCAAATACAGGCTGCTGATGCCTCCCATCCCATCGGCATCCACTACAGAGACAGCCAAGCCCATGGCCAGCGACTGTGAGACAGATCTGAACACCAAGCTGTGCATGACTCCTATTGAGCACACAACCCATGTCCCTCGCTGGAGCTGGAGTACACCATGCTCCCAATGAAAACCCATGCAGCATTGCCCACTGCACCTCATCACTCTCTCAACTTTCTGTCTCTTGACTGCAAAGCCCTCACTAATTCCTGTCCACAGAGCACCAGGACTGTCTCTACTCCCCGACTCCAGCTCACAGAGATCCCCAGAACTGTCTCCACTCCCCGACTCCAGCCCACAGATCCCCAGGACTGTCTCTACTCCCCGACTCCTGTCCACAGATCCCCAGGACTGTCTCTACTCCCCGACGCCAGCCCACAGATCCCCAGGACTGTCTCTACTCCCCGACTCCTGTCCACACACCCCCAGGACTGTCTCTACTCCCCGACTCCTGTCCACACACCCCCAGGACTGTCTCTACTCCCTGACTCCAGCCCACAGAGCTCCAGGACTGTCTCTACTCCCCGACTCCAGTCCACAGATCCCCAGGACTGTCTCTACTCCCCGACTCCAGTCCATAGAGCCCCAGGACTGTCTCTACTCCCCGACTCCAGAGCAAGCCCCAGACCAAGGACTTTGATTTTCACAGAGTTCCCCTTGCCCTCACTGATGAATACACTGTCTCCCTTCCAAACCACCCCCTCCTTATGAGTTTCCATGTGACCCATCTCTCTTGTGCCACTTTAACAAACTACCGCTTTCCTATCCCAGAGTCTGCGTGCATCCCCTCCCATTCAACATGTGGTATCTCATTCACCCCCTTATTTGTCAGCATTTCCGTTCCAGCTTCCTACCCCTCGGTCTCCCCTCTGCCTTCCATCATTCCCTCTCGTCCTCCACCCCTTTGCAAAGCTTTCCTGCTCCTCTGCCCCCCACTGCAGTCAAAATGCTGGCCTCTGAATGCTCAGCGCTACATGAGGACCACTGCACCCTGGTGTCCTTCTGGACAACAGTGGCACCCACCTGAAGCAGACCAACCCTACAGCCCCAGTAGTGAAGTGTTCCACTGGCCTCGCAGCGCTGTGGCTGGTAAGCTGCGTAGGTTGCACTCGCCTGGACATTGAGAGCAAAGTGAGGTCCGACCTGTGTGTGCCACTCTTTTCCAAATGAGATTCAGACCGACATGGTTTCCCGCTGACGTGACACAGGATTGGAAGGTGGCACATGATTCTGGCGAGAAGCTAATTTAATGAGCGTGCATGAGATGGTAAAGATGCAAATAGCGTTCACACCTCTAGTCAGTGGATACTCGACCCACCATTAACCCACCATCGGGAGAATCAAACAACAAGATGAGATTCTAATTTTTTGGCTCCCGCTAGATTCTCCGCTTCCACCCGTAACAAAACCCACTGGGAAAACTCTGCACGATGCCTCTTTACAGCAATGTAACTTTTCCAATCATTAACTATCAACTTTTATAATTAAACTGAATACTTTGTGTCTTTTATTGTTTGTTTTCTCAAAAAAAAATTATTGACGGAATTGCTCAGATGTTAAAATGTTGTCGTTCTTCTCAGTTGAAGCAAGCACGCCTTTGGCAACATCTTCCTTGGTGATGACACAAAGTATTCATTTCTCAGCCGTGCCATCAGCCTCCCTGTGTCAATCTCCCTTTCTTGTACCTTTTTGGTGTCTCCTTTTACCATTCCTATGCTCTTGGAAGAGTTGGATCCTCTGCAGTCTCTTCCTTTTTGCCTTATTTTCTTTTCCACTTTCCCTCTGAACCAGTTGTATTCAGCCTGGTTCTTTATTGTATTATCCACCTGACATCTGTCGTATGAGGAGGTGATGGTGTAGCTGTATTGTCACTGGGCTGGTAATCCAGAGACCCAGGGTAATGGTCTGGGGACCTGGGTTTGTATCTCACCAGATGGTGGAATTTGAATTCAATAAAAAAAATCTGGAATTAAAAGTCTAATAATGACCATGAAACCATTGTCGATTGTCATAAAAACCCACCTGGGTCACTAATGTCCTTTAGGGAAGGAAATCTGTTGTCCTTACCTGGTCTGGCCTACATGTGACTGCAGACCCACAGCAATGTGGTTGACTCTCTAATGCTCTTTGAACAAGGGCAATTAGGGATGGGCAATAAATGCTGGCCCAGCCAGCGACACCCACATTCCATGAATGAATTTAAAAATATGCACCTTGTGTCTGCTTCATCTTAGTCTCTATCTCTTTCCTCATCCAGGGAGTTCTGATTTTGGTTGCCTAGCCTTTACCATTGTGAGAACAGACCTGAACCATGTCCTCCTTAAAGGCAGCCCATTCTATCATTGTGTTACCTGCAGATCTTTGATCCCAATTTACCTGGGACAGATCTGTTCTCACTCCAATGAAACTGACCCTCCGCCAATTTAGTATTTTTACTCTAGATTGTTCCTTATTCTTTCTTATAGCTAATCTAAACCTTATGATGCAATGATTACTGTTCCCTAAATAATCCCCCACTGACACTTGATCCACTTGGTCCACCTCATTCCCCAGAACCAGATCCAGCAATGCATCCTTCCTCAGTTGACCAGAAGCATTGAGCTGCCGGGTGTGATCTTTGTAGGGGGTGGAGAGGGCACGTAAAATAGGATGGATGCCTACCCATCACCTTCTTGAGCTCACATGCATAATATGGGGAGGGTAGTTGGATGCCAAAATCTGCAGCCTGCCCACCATATTTAAATAAATAATCAAGGGTCAATTGAGCCCGATAATATGGTGCCCATCCCATAATATGTTTGACATAGGCAGTCGGGCAGGAGTGGGCAGGAGTGGACAGGAGTGGGCAGGAGTGAACAAGGAGTGGGCAGGAGTGGGCAGGAGTGGACAAGGAGTGGACAAGGAGTGGGCAGGAGTGGGCAGGAGTGGGCAGGAGTGGACAGGAGTGTGCAGCCTCTTCCATTAAAACAAGTTCTTCAAAGGGCAGGAAGGAAGGAGGGACTTCTCTACCTTTGGGGTCAGCCCTTTGTGGATGAGGGGGTGTCAGCCCCACTAAGTTACAATACCTCCCCCCCATTTCTTCCCACCTGCCTGTTGCCTAAAACCCACCAACCTGACACAGCCCCAAACTCTCTCTGCCCAAGACCCCAGACTTACCTGTTTCCCGGGATCCATGAGCTACCTTCTGCTTCCCTGCTGCAGTTCCGGCACCGCTCACTAACAGAGCTGCCAGCTGATCAGATTGGCCGGTGGCTCCTGAGGACAGGGGAGACAGAAGCCGCCACACTGGCCCTGGTTACCCCGCGGGCAGTGCTTTATGTTGTGCGGTGAGCCAGCGTGGAGCAGGTCAACTCCACATCCAACCTTTCTTCCGGGGGCAGGAGGTGGAAAAATCGTTCGCCCTCCCCGTAATATTCTGCCTATTCCGTTAAACACACTTCAGAAATTCTTCTTCCTCTCTGCCCTTTACACTCTTATTATCTCGGTCTATATTAGGATAATTAAAGTCCCCCATTGTCACTTCTCTATCATTTCTGCTCTCCTCTCAGAACTGCAGCATGTACCAGGCCTCCAGGCTTTTCTCACACAATACTAAGCAGGGGGACCATGGGAAAGAGCATCAAACTACACAGGAACAAGCTCCAGAGATGCTGCCAGTTGTATTTCCAGCCTGTAGTGAGCTGTGTAGAAAGGAGGCCCATCTCAACCTCTTGTAGAGCACGGATAGCTGTCACCTACAATATCTGCTCTCAGCTTCACCTACTAAAGCAGAGTGGACTGGACAATCAATTGAGAAAATGTTCCTTTTATTGGAAGTTGAGGGGGTGAATGGTCTGATGTCAAAGGTAGAGTGGCACAGATGAAACTATTTCAGTGAGGAGCCTTGCAGTGGTTGCTGAAGAGTTCTCATCATGTAGCCTGCCTCTGAGCGAGAGCATCCTCACCAACAATCACACACAGCTCTTTAGAATAACAAAGTTGTCACAACAGAATTGTTGGTGAAGGAAGATCAAAATGCTGCGAATGCTACAAAATCTGAAATAAAATCAAAGTACTGGAAAAATTCAGCCGGTCTGGCAGTATCTGTGGAGAGAGAAACGGTTAATGTCCGTTGTTATAAGTCTCTATTTTGGGTTATATTAAGGTTTAAGGATGTAGCGTTTTGGTTTCAGTTTAACGTGAATTTGGGGTTATTTACTTTCGGTTTGGTTTAGCCTGGATGTGCTTACAAACAATGTGTTAAATTTTGACCTAGCTGAGAGGATTTAGAAGCAAAATAACCCGGAGGTTGCAATAGGGAAAATTGCTGAGTGTGGAGCTATGCTCTAAAAGGAAAGCTGGTGGGTTTTGGGGTTTTTTGGGGAAAACGAGTGGGAGAAGCTGACTTGGAGGCTGCAGATATCCAGTCTGTTGTAATTAACCAAAGAACTCAGTTCTGTGTGTTTAGCGAGGAACAGTTCTAGAGAATTAGGTTGGACCAAGCGGCTCTGTAAAGAGAGGAGAAGCCCAGCTATGGAATAGATGCCAAGGGAGTGTCTTTGTGTGTCTGCTGGCTCATGGCAGCAATGCCTATACTTGGACCAGGTGGTGGTATTGGTAGGAGTATACCATAGACCTGAGCTGTGACCTGTGCAGTCAGACACAGAGTATGAGTATGTTTAATAGTCTATCAAAGTGAAAGCTACAGTAAGAAGGTTAAACTGGGCTAAATCTGTTGGATTAAGGTAGAAGCTCCTATTGTTTAGAATAATTATCTTATTTGTTCAGTGGACCCATTCAGTCATTATTGCTTGTGTTTGTTTTGTTCAAGCTTGTATAGTAAAGATTCATTTTGTGTTCAATTCAATCTTCGAGTCTCGCCACTTATTTCCTTACCTTTGGATCTTGCACACATTATATTCTTTAAATGATAATGGTCTACGAAGCCAGATTCTAACAAGTATCATCAGGCTTGTCCAGTACTCTCATAGCTGGGATCATAAACCTCTTCAGAACTAAAGGGAGGTAGAAATATGATGGATTTTATGGTGTTGAAAGTAGGGAGGAGGAAATTGTACAAAAGGGGAGGTCTGGAGTAGGGTAGAGGGAGGGAGAGATTACAAAAATGTCATGGAACAAAAAGCAAAGGGAGTGGTAATGGTTGTAGCAAAGAAACAAAGTGTTATCTAGCATAGTTACTGTTAATGATACAGTGAAGCTCAATGCAAACTTGAGGAACATTACCTCAACTTCCAATTAGGCACTTTACAACTTTCTGGACTCAACATTGAGTTCAACAGCTTCACTCCATGAACCTCATTCTCCATTTTGAGTCATTTTCCCCCCCCAAGAGCCCATTTGTATCTTGTTTTTCATGCTTTTGCTTTCAGACTGAGCTGTCCATTATACCAGATCCTGGGTATCAGGAATTAATGTCATCAGGAAAGCTGAAGTGCTCAATTTCTTGAGGTTCGCTAAGTAATTTTTAATTTTCCATTAAAATTTTCAAGATTATGAAGGGAATTCAAAGTGATTTGTAGTAAATTATTGTCTATGGTGAAGGGATCAAGTCGAGGTGAAAGTACAACACTAAGAACATCTTAATAAAAGCAAAATACTGCGTTTGCTGTAAATCTGAAATAAAAACATAAAATACTGGAAAAACTCAGCAGGTCTGTCAGCATTTGGAGAGTGAGGAACAGAGTGAACATTTTGAGTCAGTCCAACTTCTCTTCAAAAGGAAGAAGAGTCATACAGACTCCAAACATTAACTCTGTTTCGTTCTCCACAGATGCTGACAGACCTGCTGAGTTTTTCCAGCATTTTCTGTTTTAATAACTAAGAATGTCTTGTTTGCTGACAGTTGTAAGATAGAAACTGGATGAAGAACTGTACTTGCAGCTGTTTTCACTCTTTGTATCTGTCTCTTCACAGTTACGGGAGGTCCAACATTTACAATAGGGAAATCGGTTTGGCTTCTCTGGGCACTGGTCTTCAACAACTCTGTCCCCATTGAAAATCCCAAAGGAACAACTAGCAAAATCATGGTCTTAATCTGGGCCTTTTTTGCTGTCATCTTCCTGGCAAGTTACACAGCAAATCTGGCAGCATTTATGATTCAAGAGCAGTTCATTGACACTGTCTCAGGTCTCAGTGACAAAAAGGTAAGGCAGAAATCCAACAACACTGAATATAGAATCCACATCATTGGTGCTGAATCTAGAACTGATGCCACTGCAACTGAATCCAGCTTAACAGCATCTAAAACTGATCCCATCAGCTGTAAATTCAGAACCCATGCCTGTTGACATTGAAACAACTCTTCCATCAATCTCAAAATCATCACCTCCTCCTCCTTCATCCCCATCTCCTTCACTTTCTCAGTCTCCTCCTTCCCCAACTCCCAATCCTCCACTACCTCGCTGGAAAGTTGAGTGAAAACCACCCCAGATGGTAATTGAGCTATGAGACTGTTTTGTCCACTTGCTTGACCAGGTCCATAATGTTCATTTCTTATGGTTCTTAGTGAATCATTAAGTTCCACTCAGGTTATCACAGCTTTGGCACATGATCGTCTGTTGTGTTTAGTTCTAATTTTACGACCCTGGGTTTGAAAGTGTGATCATTTTCACAGAAAAAAGTTGCAGCTATTTGTAGGTTTTGTTTTACTTCAGAAAGTCTCTTTTGGCATGCTGGTATAAAAATTTGGTCAAGTTTTAAAATTCTGTCAGCTTATATCAAAGCTGTATTCTTGCAGTATGGCCAATGGTGGGAGATGGGGTGGTTGAGGGTCATCTGATGTCATGTCTGGGGAGTCAATTCCTGCAGTAAGGAGGGATGGTATCCTAGAAGGTTCCTCAAATGAGGCCAGGTGGGTAAAATGTTAAAACAAAAAGGGGGCAATCGCTTTGCTGGGAGCATACTATAAACCCCCAAACTGTCAGGGAGAGATAGAACGGCAGACATGAGGCAAATCTCAGAGAAGTGTAAAAATAATAAGGTAATAATAGTAGGGGATTTCAACTTCCCCAATATTAACTGGGATAGACAAAGTGTGAATGGCTTAGAGGGGGCAGAGTTCTTAAAACGTATCCAGGAGAGCTTTTTAAGCCAGCACGTAGAAAGTCCTACAAGAGAAGGGGTGGTGCTGAACCTAGTTTTAGGGAACGAAGCCGGGCAAGTGGTAGAAGTGCCAGTGGGGGAGCATTTCGGTGATATTGACCATAATTAATAAGATTTAAGGTAGCTATGAGAAAGGACAAAGATGGACTGGAAATAAAGGTTCTGAATTGGGGGAAGGCGAATTTCAATATGATAAGACAGGATCTGGCCAAAGTGGATGGGGAGCAACTACTTGTAGGAAAATCTACATCAGAGCAGTGGGAGTCATTCAAAAAGGAAATAGTGAGAGGTCAGGGCCTACATGTTCCCATAAAGGTGAAGGATGGGACCAACAAGTCCAGAGAACCCTGGATATCAAGGAATGATCAAGATTGGATGAGGAAAGAAAGGGAAGCTTATGGTAAATGGTAAGAGCTCAAAACAGCAGAAGTTCTAGAGGAGTATAGAAAGTGTAGGGGGGAACTTAAAAAAGAAATTAGGACAGTGAAGAGGGGGCATGAAAAAACATTGGTGTGTAAAATAAAGCAAAATTCAAAGGCATTTTATAAGTATATTAGGGGCAAGAGGAAAGAGTAGGGCCCATTAGGGACCAAAGTGGTTATCTGTGTAGGGGTTCGAAAGACATAGGTGAGGTTTTATATGAGTACTTTGCATCTGTATTCACTATGGAGAAGGACAATGTAGGTATAGAAATCAGGGAGGGGGACTGTGATATACTTGAACAAGTTAGCATTGAGAGGAAGGAGGTATTAATGGTTTTAGCGGGCTTAAAAGTGGAAAATCCCCAGGCCCAGATGAGATGTATCCCAGGATGCTGTGAGAGGCAAGGGAGGAAATCGCAGGGATCCGACACTAATTTTGAAATCCTCTCTGGCCACAGGAGAGGTGCCAGAGGACTGGAGGACAGCTAATGTAATACCATTATTCAAGAAGGGTGGCAGGGATAAACCAGATAATTACAGGTCAGTGAGTTTAACATCAGTGTTAGGGAAACTTCTGGAAAAAATTCTGAGAGACAGAATTAATGTCCACTTGGAGAGGCAGTCAGCATGGCTTTGTCAGGGAGAGATCATGTCTAACAAATGTGATTGAATTTTTCGTGGAGGTGACTAGGTGTGTAGATGAGGGTAGTGCAGTTGATGTAGTTTATATGGACTTCAGTAAGGCTTTGGACAAGGTCTCACATGGTAGAATGGTCAAGGTGCTAAGAGCTCATGGGATCCAGGGCAATTTGGCAAATTGGATTCAAAATTGGCTTAGTGGCAGGAGGCAGAGGGTGTTGGTCAAAGGTTGTTTCTGTGATTAGAAGCCTGTCTCCAGTGGCATACTGCAGGGTGGTCAGATGGGCAGAACAGTGGCAAATGGAATTTAATCCTGAAGAGTGTGAGATGATGCAATTTGGGAGGACTAACAAGGCAGGGGTGTACACAATGAATGGTAGGACCCTAGGAAGTTCAGAGGATCAGAGGGATCTTGGTAATAATGTCCATAGATCCTTGAAGGCAGCAGCACAGGTAGATAAGGTGGATAAGAAGGCAAATAGGATACTTGTGTTTATTAGCCGAGGCATAGAATACAGGAGCAGGGAAGTTATGATGGAACTGTATAAAGTGTTAGGCCACATCTGGAGTACTGTGTGCAGTTCTGGTCACCACATCATTAGAAGGATGTGATTGCACCGGAGAGGGTGCGGAGGAGATTCACCAGGATGTTGCCTGGGCTGGAGCGCTTCAGCTATGAAGAGAGACTAGAAAGGCTGGGGTTGTTTTCCTTAGAGCAGAGAAAGCTGAAGGGGGACCTGATTCAGGTATTCAGAATTATGAGGGGCATAGATAGTGGAGGGGTCAATAACCAGGGGTCATAGAATTAAGGTAAGGAGCAGGAAGTATAGGGGGGATTTGAGGAAAACTTTATTTCACCCAGAGGTTGGGGTATCTGGAACTCACTGCCTGAAAGGGTGGTAGAGCCGGGAGTCCTCACAACATTTAAAAGTATCTAGATGAACACTCGAATTGCCATAGTATACAAGGCTACGGGACAACTGCTGGAAAATGGGATTAGGATAGTTAGTAGCTAACTCCGGCACCATCTTGTTTAGGTGAGTCACAGTGTCTGTTAGAATCTTAGCCAATGCTCCAAAAATGAGGCTTGGCATCTTGGTGTCATTTGAACCTAACATGTACATGTTAGAAAGGGCCCCACTTGTTTTGGTTGGGTATAATGGACATCCTGGAAAGTTAAGGGTTAAGAATCAAACGTGTGTCTTGTAGCAATAGGCTTTCCAAGATCAGTATATCTTTCCTGAGCTTAGTGCCCAGTCCTGAACTCAGTACACTGGGTGGAGCCACAATGGTCTGAGAGATTCTGATCAGGCAACAAGGACACTATGCTAACCATCAACCTCCTTCAGTTTATGATTCACAACAACACATTGCGAGCAATATTCAATGATATTTTGTTGCTTTGTGTAGCCAGTTTTATCAATGCACCTCACTTGTTTTCTGTTTTTATTGTTATATGTGAAAAATGCTTGTGTAAGGATACAAGTGACAATAAGTACATCATCCACGAGAGGTTGAAATATAGCTTTAGTGGCTAATATAATAAACACAAGTTGAAGAATCCGTTAACAAGAGAACAGTTAATAAAACCTGCTCTTCAAAAAGGTTCAGAATAGTTACATCAGGAAGCCTTGTTGGAAGGAAGTAGCTTTGGAGTAAAGAACTGCAATTATTTACATGAAAACACAGTCTTCAAAGGGTTCAAGAACAGATACATCATGAGGTCTTATCTGTAACACGTCTCTTTGATGTAGCAAATATAACGGAGTTTGGCTTTCAAGGGGTCTTGAGAGAGATTGAAAGATGCAGAAATGGAAAAGCTTCTCCCTCTGTTCCAGTTAGACTCATCACTGTGCTGCATATCGACAAAGTCTATTGCACATACTCCACCATCACAAACATGTAATTATGATATTACAAATTTTAAGGTCAACTGTTTTAAAGGTTCAATTCTATTTTCAAACCTTTATATTGAGTTTAAAGCCTTTTTCAAAATGGAAATATGGCACCTTTGATCAAACCTTGTCAGACTCAGTTATCTCTAGAGCTGACTACGAAGAGCCATTAAAATGCAAAATTCCTCCTGGGATGTCCATTGTATCCTCTAAAAGGTGTGGAAACCCCTGCCATTCTGAGGGATCAGGAGACAGGAAGGGACTTCAAAGGACCTCGATGTAATTAGCTTATTCCCCTGGTGGAACAAATCTTCATCAAAATTAACAGAGCAGCCATTTTGTTTTGGTTGTGATAAAGACAATCTGTGAAAGCCATGTGATAGACAACATCAGAAAGTGGGTTTCTTAGTCAGAGGAGGACAAAGAGGAAGGCATTAAAAAAATCAACTGCTGTCTTGCTAAAAGAATCCAGGCAATCTGCAGGTGTCATAACCACAGAATTAGTGAGGAACAGGAAACCTTTTCTCTCTCGCAAAAACTTTCTGAGTCCACCTGAAAAGGCAAACCTCTCAACATTCAATTATAGAAGCCATCGCAGCTGCTAAACCAAACCTCAAGTTTTAACCTCTTCACTTCAGACAGAAGGAATTCAAGTAATGGGCCCACAATGATATCTCAGAGACTGATTTGAAATCTCATCTTTAAGTACCTTTTTTCCATTATCTGCATTTTAATCTTTGTATCTGTATATTCAGTAATAATGTCATCACTTTTCCTTAAATAGTTCACAGCGGTGTTTTTGTAATAAACTAATATGTTTATCCTGTTTAAGACTAAAGCTTTGATGCTGGTTATTTTTAAATTAAATCATTTGCAAAATAAAAGGGGGCTATCTGTGTGCACACACACAAATTCTTAGCTCCTGGATCACTTTGAGGATACGTGGTTCTGACACTGTGCACAAGAATCTTGTGCTTACTTGAAACCGTTAACTCTGGCAAAGATCAGCACATGCAGCAGCCTGGAAGGTACCTTGCAGCTCTTGCTCTATGTTAAATACTGAAACAATGGAAGAGGATTCATTGATAAAACTGGCCACAGACAACAAAACATTGCAGGGAATATTGCTCGCAATATGTTGTTGTGATTCATGGAAGGAGGTTGACTGGTAACATGATGTCCTTTTTACCTGTTCAAAATCAGAATCTGCCAGATCCTGGCACCTGTAGATCTGGGCACTGTACACAGGAAGAATAAACTGGCCTTGGATGGGGTGCAGTTTCACCATAATGACACGGGGACTTAGTGGATTAAATTATGAAGGGCTTTTGTATAGAGTTGACTCACATTCCCTTGTGTACAGAAGATTAAGGGATGATCTGATTTGATGGTTTTAAAATGATTTAAAAGCATAAAGTCCCTAATGCCTGTTGTGCCTTTCAATAAGGTTATGACTGATCTTCTCCACTTTCCAACCCTATCCCCATGTCCCTTGATTCCCTTAGACTCCAAAACTCTATCAATCTCAGCCTTAAAAACATTCAATGACTGAGCAATGCCTTCTGGAGTAGAAAATTCCAAAGATTCACAACCCTCATCTCAGTCTTAAATGATCAACCCCTTATCCTAACACTGCCCCCTAGTTCAGCTAGGGGGAAACAGCCACTCAGCATTTACCCTGTCCAGCTCACTCAAAACCTTATACATTTCTCAGCTCAGAGTATAGGCTCAATCCACTCTGTCATCATAGGACAGCCCTCTCGCACCTAGTGAACGTTCACTGTACCACCTTCAAGGCAAGTACATCTTTAAATATGGAGACCAAAACTGCCCACAGCACTCAAAGTGTAATCTTTACCAAAACCCTGTACAATTATAGAAAAACTTGCTCGCTCTACTACTCCACTCTCCTTGCAATAAAGACCAGCATACCATATACCTTCCTAATTGCTTGCTGTACCTGCACGCTAACTTTGTGTTTCTTTTACAAGGATACCCAAGTCCCTCTGAATACCAACAATTAAAAGTTGCTCACCATTTTAAAAATATTCTGCCTTTTTTCAAACCAAGGTTAATAATCTCACACTTTCCCACATCATACTCCATATGTCACCACGTTGTTCACTCAATCTGTCTATAACTCTTTGCAGCCACTTTGTGTCCTCCTCACGACTCAGTGTGTATGGGTTGTATGGTCAGCAAACCTGGATACATACCCCTCAGTCATTAATAGGGAAGCCTCAGCCCTGAGTCTTGCAGCACCCTTCCAGTCACAGCCTGCCAACTTTAAAATGCCCTGTTTATCCCCACTTCCTGCCCATTAACCAATCCTCTATCCATTTTAACATATTATTTCCAAAACAATGAGCCCTTACCTTGCAAATGAATCTTTTACATAGCATCTTATCAAAAGCCATTGCAATAGGGAAATCTGGAACTCGTTCCCCCAAATAGCTGTTAATGCAGGGGGGCAATTGCAGCTTTCAAGACTGAGACAGGTAGGTGTTTATTAAGCAAGGATATCAAAATAATGGATCAAGGGCAGATGAATAGCGTAGAGGTGCAGATTAACTATAACCTAACTGAATGGCAGAACAAACTTGAGGTACTGAACGGTCTCCTCCTTCCTTAATATTCTGATGACTTTATAATAGTGTCATAGATAATTAAGGGTATGGAAAAAGTTGATCTAAAATACTATTTTCAATTAAATAATGGCAAAAGGACAAGGGGGCATAGGTTCAAATTAGTAAATAGTAACTTTAGGACTGATACAAGGAAACCCTATTTCAGGCAGAGTGAGCCATACTTGGAGTAGGCTTTGGGCAGAATGGTGGAAGTGTTTGGGGATGCAGCAGTGGCAGAGCCTTAGGTTGTTAGGGGGAGTCTCGAGAAATCTTGGGGTGTTGAAGAGAGTCTTGGGGTGTTTGTGGTGGGTGACCTTGGTGGGCCAAATGGATCCCCTCATCTGTAAATACTATGTTTACCATCACCCAGTTTGAACTATGAATTCCAAAGATGGTGGCTATAACTCTTTGTCAATCAGTGTGAAGTGGGTTTTTGGAGAGAGCCTTTTTTAATCATTCGTGGGATGTGGGTGTCGCTGGCTGGGCCAGCATTTATTGCCCGTCCCTAATTGTCCTTGAGAAGGTAGTGGTTATTGAAAATCTTGATGTTGTTCTTCCCTCTCATCTCAGGTTGTTAACAGGAAGGTGAAAAAAGAGTGAGATGAGTCTCGGGGATTTGTTCATAGGTGACGTTCTAATTATGTTTTGTTGTGATCAGTTTCAGAAGCCCCAGGACCACTATCCGCCATTCCGATTCGGTACAGTTCCCAATGGAAGCACTGAACGCAATATCAAGAACAACTATCCAGACATGCACTCCCACATGACCAAATATAATCAACGTTCTGTGGCAGACGCTCTTGCCAGTTTAAAATCAGGGTAAGCTGTAGGATCTCATCAGTATAGAATCACCGAAGGAGAACATTCAGCCCACTGAGTCCATGCTTGTTCTCTGTGAGAGCAAATCAGCCAATCCCAATTCCCCCATCCTTTCCCCATAGACATGCAATTATTTTTTCTTCAAGTGCTTATCCAATTTCCTATTGAAAACCATGATTGAATCTGTCTCCACAACACTCTCAGGCAGCGCGTTCTAGGCCCTAATCACTTGCTGTTTAAAAAACAGTTTTCCTCATGTCACCGGTGCTTCTTTTGCCAATCACCTTAAATTGGTGTCCTCTGGTTCTCAACCCTTCCATCAATAGGAACAGTTTCTCCCTATCTACTCTGTCTAGATTGATTTCATGATTTTAAACACCTTTATCAAAACTCCTCTCAACATTCTCTTCTATAAGGACAATAACCTCAGCTTCTCAAATCTATGCACATAACTAAAGCCCCTCATCCCTGGAACCATCCTACTAAACCTTTTCTGTATCCTCTCTAAATCAGTTTAAGATTATCAGTCAGGCTGCCAAAGTGGCTCACTTACACTTGCTAAAGTCACATAAATTCATAGGCAGGGGCCTGTCCTCTGCAGGCAAAAGGAATATGTCCTTTTTAGAATTAAACAAAAGTGTGGGGAGGCATAGATCCCTAGTGCATTCTCCCTGCAATGCCTCAACCAATCAGAGTCGACTTGCCAGCCAATCTCACGCAGTCTAAATTGTTTCTTTTATTCATTCATGGAATGTTTGCATCGCTGGCTGGGCCAGCATTAATTGCCCATCCCTAATTGCCCTTGTTCAGAGGGCATTTAAGAGTCAACCACATTGCTGTGGGTGTGGATCACATGTAGGCCAGACCAGGTAAAGACAGCAGATTTCCTTCCCTTAAGGGGAAGGGGAAGGACATGAGTGAACCAGACGGTTTTTTATAATGATCAACAATGGTTTAAGGTCTTCATTAGACTTTTAATTCCAGATTTTTATTGAATTCAAATTCCACCATCTCTCTGTGGTGGGATTCGAACCCTGGTCCCCAGAGTATTACCCTGGGTCTCTGGGTGACTAGTCGCTCCCTTTGGAAATTTGGCATTCTTGCAACTGTCTCGATGAGTGCAACGTATCTTTTTTCAACAATATCTGTGAATTTATAGATGATACAAAGATCTGTGTGAGCCTTAGGACTGTATAAAATACTCAACTCCTTCAGGCTGATCTCAATATGTTGCGGAATTGGTTTCGTGACTGGCAAATAATATTTAATTTGGAAAATTGCAGTTTTATGCATGTGGGCTGGAAAATGCTAAACATGCACTTCAGGGGAAAGCATCAAAGACACTGAGAAAGAAAGGGATCTGAGTATTCCAGGTCATACATCTCTAAAGGTGTGTGAGCATTACGGTGAAGCAATAGCTGGTCTAAATAGAATGGTGGGGTGTTTTCATAGGATAATTGATTATTTGTGCTATTTTGTCCTTGAACAAGACCTTGGCCAGGCTTCTTTTGAGAGACTGGCCCTAATATGATGGGACAAGTTTGGTAAGCGATTGTAGGGGTGTGGGAAGAGATTTGGCGCAGGTCTTTCCTTCAAACTCTGGGATTGCAAACTCTGACCATGTGGGGGAGTTGAGAGAGTCTGATGGGTGGAAGTAGCTGAGGGGAATCTGGGGGAAAGCACTCCTGCTCCTCTGGTTAAAGGATCCATTGAGGTGATTAATGGAGATGATAGGATCAATAGAAACTATTTCCTCTAGTGGAGGAATTCAAAAGAAGGGAACAGAACCTTAAATTTAGGCCAAGGCCATTCAGAGGTGATATCAGGAAGCACTTCTTCACACAAAGGGTAATGGAAATCTGAAACTTGCTCCCACAAAAAAGTGTTGAGGTTGAAAGTCGACTGGCATAAATAGATTTTTGTTGAGTAAGGATATTAAGGGCTACAGAGCAAGACATGGTTAATTAGACCGTGCATGATCTAATTGAGTGGCGGAACAGAATTGAAGGGCTGAATGGCCTCCTCCTGCTCCAATGTTTCCAGTTGATGTATTTTCCCTCTTGCAGGAAGCTTGATGCCTTTATTTATGATGCAGCTGTTCTCAATTACATGGCTGGGAAGGATGAGGGCTGTAAGCTCGTTACCATTGGAAGTGGCAAAGTGTTTGCAACAACTGGCTATGGGATAGCTCTACAGAAGAACTCCAAGTGGAAGAGAGCCATTGACCTGGCCCTGTTACAGTTCCTGGGTGATGGTAAGTTAGGCTTTAAATCTACATTTTCATGGCAAGGAAGAGGAGATGAACTTTGAATTTTTGCATTTTCACCCTAATTTAGTCAGGAGCAAAGCACAGACTGCAGTCAATCCAAAAATCAAACCATAATGTCACTAGAAACATCCCAATGAAGGTACAGTACAAAGCTGTAATTAGTCCAAAATAGATGTTAAGCCAAATAAGGGTATAGTGGACTACCTCAACCAGTTTAACCCCACTCTCTCCAAACTCAACATGACAGCCAATCTAATCCTACACCCCTGCTATATTTTAATACCCTTTAAGGCCATTCGCTAAGGTAACCCATACGAGACTCATGACCAAGGTCACAAGTTAGAGGACAAGTAACAGAACGGATAACAAGCAGACCACAGAAAAGAAAACAGAAAATAGGGGTTAAAGGTTAAAGGTAGTTACTCAAACTGGGAAGTGATGTTCCACAGGGATCAGTGCTGAGATTGTTGCTTTCAATATTCACATGAATGATTTGGACTCAGGAATTAGAAGTAAAGTTTCAAAATTTGGGGATGACACCAAATTGTAGGATATAGTTAAATGAGAGGACACATTACAGGAAGATATTAATAAACTTATAGAATAGGTGTGGAATTAATAATTGAAGTTCAATATAGATAAGGTGGTGCATTAGAGTTGGAAGATTAAGGAGGCCACACACTCCACAGAATTTAAGAACTGGATTTAAACAGGTGTGATCCAGATGTGGAAGACATGCCCCCATTTTCAGCAGATCAATTTTGCTGGCAGGGAGAAGGGAGTGGGGTGTTACTCACACAGGCTGGAGACCCAACTCAACAGGGCCACTTGAACTTAGTGCTGAGTTCAAATTTTGGTTGGTCCAATGGCATTAGTGTGGGAGTCACGAACTGATGGAATAGATGTAAACACTCTTGAAGGGCAGATAAGGTCTGTTTAAGTGTCATGATCTTTTTAAAACCCTTGAATTTTATATTTGGAACAAAGAGCTGTCAGTGAAAATTAAACAAACACCATCGGCTGGACTGCTTTGAACTTCAGGCCACCTGGTGTAGATTAGAAAAACACATTACCATCTGTCCATGTGGTTTTAATAGAGTTATTTGTTGACATTTCTCTAGAGCTAGTATTATGTCATTATGAATGCTTATCCAAAACAGCTACAATCAACTCAGCAGGGGTTTCTGAGTTCACTGTTTGATTGACGGTTTAAAGAGGCTACTAAAGGATTAGCTGGCTGATGTGGGATCTGAATAGAGGTTTGTTTGTTTTTATAAGAGATTGAATACTTGAGATTTAAAAGCTTTGAATGAGTTCCATGAATCAGAGTTTGTTTCCTTATCAAGTATGTATGAGTGAGAGCTGTATTAGATTGTTTGAAGTTTATTTTTCTCTTCATCACATGGCTCCTGAGGTCTGTCCATGGTGGATACTGGATGTGGCTAAGGAGGTGGCATGGCGGCATGAGGGGACACGGGGTGGGTAGAGAGCATGAATAGGCATGAAGAGGGCATAGGAGTATGATGGGGCATGGGGAATGGACAGTGGCATGAGTTTGCCTGGACTTCATGGGGGATGGGGTGAGGGAGTGTGAGGGGTAGGGGCTAATGGGCATAACAGCTTCTAAAATTGCAATAAAGTCGCAGAGAACCGAGGCAGGCCTTCTAACCATCTGTTCTCGTGCCCCCACCCCCCACCCCCATGGCTGCCTGCTTCCGAGGTTGATGGGCCTGACTCAATCCCACCCCCATCTTCCTGAAGCAAAAATTGGGTCTAATAGGGTTCTTTAAACAGAGGTGGGTCCACCGAGCCAGGAAATTTTCCAACTTGAGCTACCAGCCTCACAGCAAAAATCCAGCCCCAAAGTGTCAAAATGATGATAGAGAAACAGAGGGGCCTGTGAGTAAAGATACACAAATTACTGAAAGCAGTAAATTAGATGAATAAGGGCATAAAAAAGGTAAACAAATCACTGGGATTCATTTCTAGAGTGATTTAATTGAAAAGCAGAGAAATTATGTTAAGCATGTATTGAATCTTGGTGTGAACAGTTCCTGTCTCCATATCATAAAATGGATAGAGGCACAGCAGAAGGTGCAAAAAGATTTACCAGAATTATGTCAAAACAGAGAGGTCATACCTGGCAGCAACAATCAATAGACTGTGGTTTTGTCCTCTAGAAAAGAGAATGTTGAGTGGAAATCTGATAGAGGCCTTTAAGATTATGACAAGGGTTGAAAGGGTAGACATAGAAGAGATATGTTCACTTACAAGGTGTTCAAAACTACAGTCCAATAATATACAATAGTCACTAATAAATCCAATAGGGAATACAGAAGGAATGTGGTTAGAATGTTTTTTTTTATTCATCCATGGGATGTGGTCTTAACTGGCTGGGCCAGCATTTATTGCCCATCACTAATTGCCCTTGAGATGGTGGTGGTGAGCTGCCTTCTTGAACCACTGCAGTCCATGTGGTGTAGGTACACCTCAGTGCTGTTAGGAAGGGAGTTCCAGGATTTGACCCAGTGACAGTGAAGGAACGGCGATATATTTCCAAGTCAGGATGGGGAGTGATGTGGAGGGGAACTTCCAGGTGGTGGTGTTCCCACGTACCTGCTGCCCTTGTCTTTCCAGAGGGTAGAGGTCATGGGTTTGGAAGGTGCTGTTGAAGGAGCCTTGGTGAGTTCCTGCAATGCATCTTGTAGATGGTACACACTGCTGCTAATGTGTGTCCGTGGTGGAAGAAGTGAATGTTTGGGGATGTGGTGTCAATCAAGTGGGCTGCTTTGTCTTGGATGGTGTCCAGCTTCTTGAGTGTTGTGGGAGCTGCACTCATCCAGGCAAGTGGGGAGTATTCCATCACACTCCTGACTTGTGCCTTGTAGGATTTGGGGAGTCAGGAGGTGAGTTACTTGTCGCATGATTGTTAGCCTCTGACCTGCTCTTGTAGCCACAGTATTTATATGGCTAGTCCAGTTCAGTTTCTGATCAATGGTAACCCCCAGGATGTTGATAGTGGGAGATTCAGTGATGGTAATGCCATTGAACATCAAGGGGTGATGGTTAGATTCTCTCTTATTGGAGATGGTTATTGCCTGACACTTGTGTGGTGCGAATGTTACTTGCCACTTGTCAGCCCAAGCCTGGATATGGTCCAGTTCTTGCTGCATTTGGACACAGGCTGCTTCAGTACCTGAGGAGTCACGAATGGTGCTGAACATTGTGCAGTCATCAATGAACATCCCCACTTCTGACCTTATGATGGAAGGAAGGTCATTGATGAAGCAGCTGAAGATGGTTGGGCCTAGGACACTACCCTGAGGAACTCCTGCAGTGATGTCCTGGAGCTGAGATGACTGACCTCTAACATCCACAACCATCTTCCTTTGTGCAAGGTATGATTCCAACCAACAGAGAGTTTTCCCCGTTTCCCATTGACTCCAGTTTTGCCAAGGCTCCTTGATGCCACACTCAGTCAAATGCTGCCTTGATGTCAAGGGCAGTCACTCTCACCTCACCTAGGGAGTTCAGCTCTTTTGTCCATGTTTGAGCCAAGGCTGTAATGAGGTCAGGAGCTGAGTGGCCCTGGCAGAACCCAAACTGGGTGTCAGTGAGCAGGTTATTGCTAAGCAAGTGCCGCTTGATAGCACTGTTGATAACCCCTTCCATTACTTTACTGATGATCGAGAGTAGACTGATGGGGCGGTAATTGGCTGGGTTGGATTTGCCCTGCTTTTTGTGTACAGGACATGTGGGACTCGCTACTACAGGGAGTGGTTGAGGTGATTAGCATTGAGACATTTAAGGGGATGGTAGATAAATACATGTGGAGGAAAGGAACAGAAGGTTATATTGATGGAGTGAGATTAATACAGATGGAAGGAGACTTGTATGATGTATAAAAACCTTATGGTCCTGTAGGGCGTAAGAATCTGTTTGTGTGCTATAAATATTGTGAAAACCCACCCAGTCTAATCCCACTGTCCCCCTCACTCCCCTTACCCTTTAATATCCCACCCAGTCTAATCAATAAACATTTTCCTCTATTCCTTTTCCTATAGGAGACACACACAAACTCCACACGGTCTGGCTGACCGGAATCTGTGAGAATGAGAAGAACGAGGCGATGAGTAGCAAACTGGACATTGATAACATGGCCGGTGTGTTCTACATGCTCCTGGTGGCCATGGGCCTCAGTCTGCTGGTCTTCGCCTGGGAGCATTTGGTGTACTGGAAGCTGAGACATCATGTAAAGAAATCCAGCAAGACAGATTTTCTGCTGGCAATCAGTAGGGTAAGATACATAGGACAGGGTGGTTAAGGGAAACTGGGCAGAGTGGGTACAAAGCATTTGACAGTGGGGGTAAGGGGCAGGTGCAGAATGCAAATAGATAAGACATACAATTAACGGGAGGAGGGGGTCACTGCATGTGGACTCACACTAACCAGTCTCCCAGAGTGTCACTGCTCCACTCAATCTTGAACCATTCAGCAGATTGCTGGAATGATTCTGAAGCTGATGTGGTCAATGTAACCCTGAGGTCCACTGTCGAAAAGTTTACTCTGATCACCTAGCGATGTCTCTTGTAAATCAGTTTAACTCTAATATCCTTCCCCAATGCAGACTCTTGTGAATAACCACTCACCAGAAACTTGCAGTCTTGCATTCAACTCGATCCCCAGGTGCCACCATCTCACATTCCTGAGAACTTCCAGTTCCATTGTTATGTCAGAAATTGGTATTCTGTGAGACCTTATCAAATATTTTTAAAAACCAGCCACATATTTGCTACTATTCTGGGCTTTTCTTTAAAGAACACTGTAAGGTTAGTCAAGTACAGCCTGTCCTTTGGAAATTTGTGATTATTAGCTCAAACTGTTCATAATTTTCTAATTGGCCAGCAATTTGATCCTGTATTAAATTCTAGGAATCCAATTTACAAAACAGAAAGAACATCCAGTAAAACTTGGTAATAGTTGGTATTGGACCAAACTGGGATTCCATTTTAAGGTCCACAAGAGCAGTTTGGACCAGTACCAGCCATTGCCAAGTTTTTACTGGTTTTTCTTTTGGAAGGAAAGGCTAGTTCCTCACCCACCCCCAGAACAGGACTTTAATACAATACCACGCAGCCCAAATACAGGCCAACCCTCTATCAGGAGGCTCCACAACAGGATGTCTCCAAATGCAGGACCACCCCTTCCCAATAAAGGATCCTCAAACACAGGATGCCCCAGTGCAAGAGCACCCCTAATGATGAATACTTCAATCACAGGACCACCCCCTCAACTATGGCGCCATCCCAATGAGAGGCCTCCACACTGCAAGACCTCCCCAAGTTTAGGAGCCCCCTCCCTCCATTCCTGCAGGAGCTGGAATAACAAAGCAGGAAGTGGAGTGCAGATGTAAAGCTAGGTCCTAAAGCCTGCCTCATGACTTCTTTGCTTTATTCTGAGGAGGGCATTGTTCTGAGGCCCCAGAATGTCAGGGGATCTGTCAGTAATGTTGAATTCACTGCCTTTGAGTAGTGAAGAGAGTTTGAGGGACTATGATACCTCATACACAAAGTTATATCCCAGGAACATTGGAATAGGAGTAGGCCATTCAGCTCATTGAGCCTGCTCCATTATTCAGTTTGATCATGGCTGATCATCTCCCTCAATGCCACTTTCCCCCGCTATCTCCATATCCCTTGCTGTCATTACTCTCCAGAAATCTATCAACTTCTGTCTTGTAAATACTCAATGATTGAGCTTCCACTGCCCTCTGGGGTAGAGAATTCCAAAGATTCACCATCCTCTGAGTGAAGAAATTCCTCCTCATCTCAGTCTTAAACAGCCGACACCTTATCCTGAGACACTGTCCCCTGGTTCTAGACTCACCAGCCAGGGGGGAACATCTAAATCCACCCTGTCATGCCCTGTAAGAATTTTATAAGTTTCAATGAGCTCACCTCTCATTCTTTGAAACTCTGGCGAATACAGACCCAGTCTCCCTAATCTCTCCTCATAAACAATCCCACCTTCCCAGGGATTAATCTGGTGAGCTTCCGTTGAGCTCCCTCTTTGGCAAGTATATCCTTCCTTAGATAAGGAGACCAAAACTTTGTACAATACTCCAGGTGCAGTCTCCCCAAGGCTCTAAGCAGCTGCAGCAAGACATCTTTACTCCTGTACTTAAATCCTCTTGTGATGAAGGCCAACATACATTTACCTTCCTAATCGCTGCTGCACCTGCATGCTGGCTTTTAGTGACTCGTGAACAAGGAAACCCAGGTTCCTTTGGACACCTGCACTTCCCAACCTCTCACCATTGAAGAAACATTCTGCCTTTCTGTCAAAGTGAATAACGTCACGCTTATTCACATTATATTCCTTCTGCCATGTTCTAGCCCATTCACTTAGCCTGTTCAAGTCCTCTTGAAACCCCCTTGCATTCTCCTCATAAATTATGTTCCCAACCAGTTTGGTGTCATCAGCAAATTTGGCAATATTAAAATTGGTCCTAAGAGGCAGGTCATTTACAGAGGCAAGCTTTTCAAATAGCACGGTCAGTAAGGGATGCATGGTCAGTAAGGAGTGCATGGTCAGGTTGAATTCTACAAATTAAAGGTGAATTAAGTCTTGGGAACACTGTATCCTACTGAGGCTTAGAAAGAATCATTACCTTGTTGTCATCAGAGTGTTTGGGACACTGGAGAGGGAGCTTTACTCTGTATCTAACCTCTTGCTGTACCTGTCCTGGGAGTGTTTGATGGGGACAGTGTAGAGGGAGCTTTACTCTGTATCTAACCCCGTGCTGTACCTGTCCTGGGAGTGTTTGATGGGGACAGTGTAGAGGGAGCTTTACTCTGTATCTAACCCCGTGTTGTACCTGTCCTGGGAGTGTTTGATGGGGACGGTGTAGAGGGAGATTTAGTCTGTATCTAACCCCGTGCTGTACCTGTCCTGGGAGTGTTTGATGGGGACAGTGTAGAGGGAGATTTACTCTGTATCTAACCCCGTGCTGTACCTGTCCTGGGAGTGTTTAGTGGGGACATTGGAGAGGGAGCTTTACTCTGTATCTAACCCCTGACCTGGGAGTGCAGACATTAGGTGCAAGGATTCTCCAGAAGTGAAATATCTCACTTCACTTTGACAAATTCAAATTTTCTGATCGTTATCGCATAAGTAAACCATATTGGGATTGGAGAGATGATCTTTCAGCTGGCTGGTGGGGTGAAAGGGTTTCAATTGACCTGCCTTCGAAAGTTCTACAGAATTGTAACAAGGTTGTCTGTTTTTCAGGGAATTTACAGCTGTTTCAGTGGTGTACAGGAAGTCTCCAGCCCACTTCATGTGGCCTCTCCCATTGTCTCTTCGAGCTTTTCTCAAGCCAACATGTTGAAGATGTTGCAGGCAGCCAAAGACTTAGTCTCATCTACAAACGTGGAAACTTCCTTGGAGAATGCAACAAAGACAATCGAGCATTGGACACGCGCAGGTGAAAACCTCGCAAACAGATTCCCTAAAGCACCATCACAACAGATTGAAGGATCACAGGCCAAGGGCAGCAAACAACTTTCTGTTCCTTATATTCCCAGCAGACACCAACTTCGCTGCCTTCCAGCATCATTATCTCCAACGCTGGCTTCGGAACGGGAGACAAGACGGTCAGATCGACCAATAATTAAACACCACAGCAGGTCAGATGGCAAATATCTAGCTTCAAAACCTGTAACTGTAATCCACAACCCTTATCCCATTCCACCAACTGAAGTCCCTATGCACTCCCAACAGACCGGGGGGAGTGAAGTTAATGACTTAAGGTCTCCTTATATTCCATTTATCGGCAATAATGAATTACATTACCAGGACATTTACAACAGAAAATATTTCACAAGAAGACTATCCTTGCCTTGTAGGAAATTGGCCAGTTGCTCTGCAGGGAATGTTGGCTCTCGGAATCGGACAAAGACTGTGCCTGCAGTGAAATCTTGTATTGGATTCAATGAGAAATGGCGAATGGGAAATCTGCTCCCTCCAGTGTCATATCCCAACCAGACCAACCGTGGTTCCTGTATCAGACTTTACTCCGGGACACAGTCTGGGGAATTAAGTTCACTGAGCAGACGATCTTCATATATCAAAGCAACAAGAGAACCGGAGGAAAACTTGAGATTCCAAGACAGAAAAGGAAACTTGGAAAAGTCAGGACCACGAGGAGAAATTGATGACTTATTCTCCAGTCTAAACAGGGAGATCCTAGAGCCAACACGGCACACTCTCAGGCAGCCCTCAGGTCTAAGAGAAGGGCTCCCTGGCCGTGACAAGATGCACTTGTACTCTAGTTCACCAAGCAGACACAAGTATTCTCAGTCTGCCAGGCTCCCTTCATACAGAGAGGCATGTCTACAAAACTCCGCTGCTCTACGACATGCTTCCAAACAGCTACACCAACATTCATGGTTACGTCCCTGTCCTGGTCCCTCCATGTATGTCTGGCATCGCCAGGTGGGCTCCCAACACTTCAATTGGTTGATTGGGTCTGGACACCGATCCACCGACAGAGGCATTGTGATGAAGTACTTGGATAAAAGGACCGCACCCCAGGACAGTCCTGTGGGGGGGCCCACAGATGGCAGGAGCAGAATGATCCACCATGAGATGAGAGCCAGCGGAAGCCAGGGGCTGGAGGCTGGAAGAGCAGGAGTCAGTTGCTCTCATTTGAGAAAATCGTGTGCAAAGTTTTCCAGCCTTGAATCTGAGGTATAGATTCAGTAAAATTTAAAGAATTAAACTCCAGGAGTGAAAACCTTTCTTTCATTCAGTGATCCCTGTCTCAGTTCAATTACTTTGAGTGTTTTCCAACCTTTCCTTCTGTCTCCAACCAGATCACATCTTGATTACTGATAGCCATCTGGGTTGAAATGACATTTTTTCCCACACTAACTCTTCCAGTCACCAACACCTGGGCTATACAGCCATAATCCTACATGGGAAAAAGATGTCATGACAACCAAGTGGGTCTCAGGTGAGTGAGCAGGAAGTGCTGGGGGGCAAAGGAATATGAATTCAATTGAGGATAGAGTGAAAGAGACACCGGACTCAGAGCTGTGGTTCTCTCTTGGGAGATGAGATCTATTTCTGTAGAAATAAAGCATCCATTTTGGGGGTTTTCAAATCTGATAAAAAAATATCCAGTGTGTTTGTCACATGTACCGAGCTTCTCTTGATCTCAATTGAATAGCAGCAGCTGCCAAGTTTGACCAAGGACTGCCTGCACCTCAAGCTGTGCCAACATTTTATAACAAATATAATCCTTGCATTCATACACAAGCTGATCACAGCAAAATATTTCAAAATGTTTCCATAGAGTGAACTATTGCAGAGCAGAGCTGCCCCACCATGTCCCTATGAGTGGATTCAGGGACTGAGTCATCACTGAGGTCAATGTCACTGACCTTACACAGACACTGTGTATACTAGCACGAGGTATCATGCTGTGCCGCTTGGTGCTGTCAGTACTCTCAACACAGAGTCTCAAACATGTATTTCTCCTTGCAGCAGTTTGGAATGATTGCAGAATCTTTCTCTGACACAATCATATCCAATCTCAGGCACTCCTGAACAGAGATCCAACATCACTCAATTGCACGGATCTTGGAGTGAGTTGAGTTCTAACATAATGCAGCAAGAGAGAGACAACTAAGAAGAACATGAGAAATAGCAACTGGAATAAGCCATTTGACCCTTTGAGCCTGCTCTGCCATTCAATATGATCTTGGCTGAAATGCCTCAACTCCACATGCACTATCCCATATACCTTAATTTTCTCAGTTCCAAAAGTTTATTGATCTCTGCCTTGAATATTTTCAATGGCTGAGCATTCACAGCTCTCTAAGGTGAAGAATTCGAAAGGCTCACAACCCTTTGTGTAAAGAAATTTCTCCTCATTTCAGTCCTAAATGGCCAACCCCTTGTTCTGTGACCCCATGTTCTAGATTCCCCAGCCAGAGGAAACAGCCTCTCAACATCTACCCTGTCAACCCCCTTAAGAGTTTTAGATGTGGGGAATATAGGCATATTCTACTCAATCTCACCTCATAGGACAACTCCCTCATCCCAGGAATCAATCTAGTGAACCTTCATTGCACTCCCACTTAGGCAAGTGTATCCTTCCTTAGGTATAGGAGATCAAATCTAAACAATGACCTCACCAAGACTCTGTATAACTGTAATAAGGTTTCTTTACTCTTATACTTCAATCCCTTTGCTAACATAACATTTGCTTTTCTAATCGCTTGCTGGACTTAGGTGGTAAGGTTCTGTACAAGGACACCCAGCTTTGTCTGAATACAAACATTTCCCAGTCTTACCATTTAAAAAATATTCTGCTTTTTCATTTTTCCTACCATAGTGGATAACTTCAAACTTTGTCACATTGTATAACATCTGCCATGTTCTTGCCCACTGACTTAACCTATCTATCTCCCTTTGCTACCATTTTACATCCTCCTCACAGCTTATCTTCCAAACTACCTTTAAATCTTTAGCAAACTTGGATACATTGCACTTGATATATATAATTCTTTATAGATTTGAAATAGCTGAGACCCAAGACCAGCTCCTTGTGGCACTCCACCAGCTACACCCTGCCATCCTGAAAAGTATCATTTATTTAAAAATTCATTTACGGAATGTGGGCTTCCCTAATTGCCCTTGAGAAGGTGGTGGTGGTGAGCTGCCTTCTTGAACTGCTGCAGTCCATGTAGTGTGGATACAGCCACAATATTGTTAGGGAGAGAGTTCCAGGATTTTGACCCAGCGATTGTGAAGGAACGGTGATATATTTCCAAGTCAGGATGGTGTGTTACTTGGAGGTGGTGATGTTCCCATGTGTCTGCTGCCCCTGTACTTCTAGATGGTAACAGCCATGGGTTTGGAAGGTGCTGCCTAAGGAGCTTATTTATTCCTACTTTTTGTTTTCTGTCCTTTAACTGATGCTCATTCCATGCTAATGTATTTCCCCTAATCCTATGAGCCTCAATTTTGGGTAATGACCTCTTGTGTGGAACCTTTCCAGATTTTTTTTTTCAAAAATCCAATATACTACATCCACTGGCTCCCCTTTATCTGCCCTACTAAATACAACAGTGTTCCTCTAAACCAACAAAGATCCCCACACAGGCTGCACACAAGTTAACCCCTTTAAGTTACCATGACTGTGTGATCATAAAAAAAATTAAAGAGCCCACAAATCACCCATGCACTCCAAAAAATAATTAGAAGATATATTGCTTACAACCTCAGAAAGCTCTGTATATCGATCTTCTGAATGTCCCATCGCCTATCATTACATATGACATAGACAGGTTGGTGGAGTGGGCAGGTAGGTGGTAGATGAAATTCAATGTGGAGAAATGTGAGGTGATGCATTTTGGTAGGGAGAACATGGACAGACAATATAAAATAAGAAATTTTGAATGGGGTGCAGGAGCAAAAAGACTTGGGTGCATATGTGCATAGATCCTTGAAGGTGGCAGGACAGATGGAGAGAGCAGTTAATAAAGCAAATAGTATCCTGGGCTTTATTAATAGGGGGATAGAGTACAAGAGCAGGGAGGTTATGCTGAATTTATATAAGATGCTTGTTAGACCTCAGCTGGAGTATTATGTACAGTTCTGGGTGCCATGTTATAGGAAGGGTGTGAACACATTGGAGAGAGAGCAGAAGAGATTTACAAGAATGGTTCCAGGGATGAGAAACTTCAGCTATGAGGAGAGATTGGAGAGGTTGGGACCGTTCTCCTTGGAGAGGAAGCAGCTAAAAGGAGATTTGATAGAGATGTTCAAAATCATGAGGGGGCTGGACAGAGTAGATAGGGAGAAGCTGTTCCCGCTTGTAAAAGGATCAAGAATGAGAGGGCACAGATTTAAAGTGATTTGTAAAAGAAGCAAATGTGATGTGAGAAAAAACTTTTCCACACAAGTGGTTCGGGTCTGGAATGCACGGCCTGGAAGTGTGGTGGAAGCAGGTTCAATCGAGGCATTCAAGAGGGCATTAGATAATTATTTAAATAGAAACAATGTGCAAGGGTATGGGAAAAAGGCAGGCTAATGGCACTAGGTAACAATGCTCATTTGGAGAGCTGGTGCAGACACAATGGGCTGAATGGCCTCCTGTGCTGTTAAAATTCTGTGATTCTGATTCTGTGGCTACCACCTTCCCTTTCTCTCCCTTCGTGAGAAGATTTTGGTCTGAACGTGCATCATGAGATCTTCCTTCAATTCAGCCACTTGAATGGCTCTGTAGAATGTGCTGCTGTGGTCAATTTGCTCATCCACACGGCAGCAAGAACCTTGTCTGGATCAGGGCAAAGGCTGAGGCTTCTTCAGCACTGCATCTGACATCCCCTTACTTTGACTCGCAGTCACCCATCTTCCTGTCCTTGACCACTAACAAAACCTGTAGCAGTACCTAATCTAAGGAACGTCACTGCCTTCTGGATGAAGGTGTTCAGGTGACTGACCCACCCTCTTCCGATAGCCTGCAATTTCTGCACCTTCGAACTGACAGTCCGAGCTACTGCCAGTTACTGCAGTTGTGGTTGATCAGGCTCATGCTGCTCTCTCCAGGTAGATCACATTAAATATTTACCTGCAACTTATCCCACTTTTCTTCCTTGTACGGTGATGTCACTTTACAATTTTTCTCTTTCTCTGTTAACAGACTGATCGCACTTTTCAATATTTGTGCTTCCTCTCTCTCTCTCAGCACTTGTGAGTTCTAATATTAAACAATGATCTCTGTGAATCGAACTTTAGCATTATAGTTGGAGTGTGATTTCGGTGTGAATGAAGATCTTACGAACATAAGAAATAGGATCAGGAAGAGGCCATTTGGCCCTTCAAGCCTGCTTCATGATTCAATAAGATCTTGCCTGATCTTCTACTTCAACTCCACCTTCCCGCCCTATTCCCAAATTCCTCAATTCCTTCAATGCCCAAAAATCTATCAATCTCTGGCTTGAATATACATATTGAATGAGCAACTACAATTCTTTCAAGGGTAGAAAATGCCAAAGATCGTAACCCTCAAGTAAAGAAACTTCTCCTTATCGCAGTCCTAAATGGCCAAGTCCTTATCCTGAGGCTATGATCGTGTGTTTTTGATGTGCCAGCCAAGAGAAACATTCTCCCAGTATCTACCCTGTCAAGCCTCTTAAGAATTTCATATGTTTCAATGCGATCACTTTTCACCCTTCTAAACTCTGTGAAATATAGACCTAGTCTGCTCAATCTCTCTTTAAAGGACATGCCTCATCTCAGGAGTCAGTCTAGTGATCCTTTGTTGCACTCCCTCTAAGGCAAGTATGACCTCCTTCAGGTAAGGAGACCAAAACTATACTCTAATTGTGGGCTTACCAATGCCCTGTATAATAATCCCATTGCTATAAAGCTTAACATATCACTTGCATTCCGAATTTCTTGCTGTACCTGTATGTTAACTTTGTGATGTGTACAAAGACACCCAAGTTCCTCTGAATAGTGACATTTTCTAATGTCTCAATGTTTAAAAAATTCTACTTTTCAATTTTTCCTATCAAAGTAGATAACTTCACATTTCATCACTTGGTATCCCATCTGCCATGTTTTTGCTCATTCATCCATCTTGTTTATATCCCTTTGTAGCCTCTTCACGTCTTCCTCATCACTAACTTTCCCATCTAACTCCATGACATCAGAAAACATGGTCCCCTCATAAATCATGAATACAGTTTGTAAATAGCTGAGACCCAAGTACTGAACCTTGCAATACTGCCCTAGTTACAGTTGCCAAATGTCCCGTTTACTCCAACTCTGTTTTCTGTCCAGTAACCAATTCATGTTAATATATTACCCCAACCCCATGAGCCCTAGTTTTGTGTAATAAAGTACATTGTTAGAATGAGATCTCTGTGCAACTTACCTTCTAACATTACACAGTTAGTGCCACTTGAGTGAATTGAGAAACTTCAGTGAATTGTGGCATTACATAATTACAGCAAGGCCTCATTGTGAATCAACTCATGTTATAACATTAGAGATCTGTGTAAATTGCATTCTAACGCTACAGTTTGTGAAAGGTCACACTTTAAATCGACTTTAGATATTACACAGTTAATGAGATCTCAGTGAATGGAGTTCTCACATTATTTATACTGTGATCTCTGACTGTATAAGGTTCTAACAGGGCTCTTGAATGCACATAGCAATAAGTTTCAATTCTGAGATTCTTTACCATGTCACTATCCCAAAAGTTTGTTTAAATGGGAAATATTTTGTTTTCAAGACCATTTTTTGAGTTGTGTGCATAATATTGAAACCGATTGTTGGAGATCCAGTCCCAAAAAGTTTGTTTTGTGATGATGGGTTCAGTCCTATTGGGAGCTCCAGACTCTTAATATAACCCCAATTCTGCTTATTCCTTGCAGGAAGCCACGGTGGCAGTGTGATACAGCACATCGTACACTGGGCCTGGAACTACCCCAGCCCCCTCCCCCCAACCCCTGGGGCCTGGACTTGCTCCCCCAGCTGCTTCCCTCATCCCCACCCCCGGAAACCTGGACCCACCCCCATCGTGTGCCTGGACCCACCCCACCCTCCCTTGCGGGGCCTGCATTTGGATTGAACTGATGATGCCAATTCTAATCTGAGCGTTTCAATGTCCTGAACATGATTTATTTTCTGTGTGCTGTGTTTAAGTCAGTACGTGCTCAAGTACAAAACTTTTGTATAACCGGTTCCTTCTATAGCAAATGGTACCTCTATTCACTTGACATCAGGTATTTAATGATACTAACACAGCCGCTCTCACCACAGCAAACACATTACAAATACTATTCTCTGTATTAATATCACACTCCATATCCAAAACATTATTGGAAACAGGAGCCCAGTCTAAATGGGCTCTTTTCTGTCCTGTTTCATGCTTTGTGTAGATTTTAGTTTCACACATATTCAGCTCCACTGATTGTGTATATGTCTAACCCAAATCCTGACAGCACACTCCTGCGTCACTCATTACCTCTCATTATCACAGCCCTTCACTAAATCACATTGACACAACACCCACACACTCCATATAACACACAGACAGAGAACAAGACAGGGTGGGGGAGAATAGCAAGAGTTGGGGAGATTGAGTGAGGAGTGAGAGGGGCAGAGGAGGGGGAAAGAGGGAGGGGGGAAAGAGGGAGGGGGGAAGAGGGAGGGGGGAAGAGGGAGGGGGGAAGAGGGAGGGGGGTAGGAGAGAGAGGTCGGATGCGGATGACGGAGAGGGAGGGGGAAGAGAGACAATGGGATAGGATGGTGGGGAAAGGGAAGAGAAGGGAACATAGGAGTGAAGGTATGGGATGGGGAAAGGAGGGAGGAATCAGGAGACAGGGGAAAGAGAGGGGAAGAGGGAGACAGAGAGGGCCTTCCTTCAGGCTGTCAGTGAACTATTTATTTTCATACATGACAACACAATCTGTGCTGTACAACTGGCCCAACTCACCATGACCCTTTGTCAGAATGTGTCACTTTGTATGTTGGGACCATGTCAGTGTATTCTGTACTGAGTGATGACAGTTGTTGTTTACATTCAGTGTGTTAATTGTAGCAATAAAATAAAAAGAGAAATAAAGGAGAACTATCACTGAATTCCAGTTCCAATTGGTGACTTTTGCCTCTCATATTGATCTTCATTTTTATAACTGAACTTCCTAAAATTAACAAGAGCAACACACAGCAACTAAACACACCAAGTCACTTGTGTTTGGGTGGGATTGTGTCTCGTTGGTTAGAAGATGGTAGAAAATTCAGGTGCAAGGAACCAAAATAAGAGTTGGACCAGATAATCTGCATCCACAACAAACAGACTGAAAGATGGAAGGATAAGTATCTGTCTTAAATGGAAAACATGAGAGATCTCAGATAACACTGGAGGAAGAACAGGTGTTATTTGGGCTGTAAACAGTGTGAAGTAACCTGCAGTAACTGAGGTGAGGGAGGAGGGGGGGTGTTCATGGTGGTGGGGGTATTGTCACCCTGGATCTGGACTTATCTCATCTGGTGGAATCGCAGCTCTTGGATCCTGAACATCAGAAACAGCAGCCTGCATCATACCTGACAGGGTGAGATAGTCAATGTAACAGCTTCTGCTAATTTCTGTCCAGTATGTAGCAGAGCTGCAGTCTGGGGAGTTGGGGTGGGGGAAACCGATCCAGACTCAGGGCAGGTCCTACCTGCTCCACTCCTCCTGCAATGAAGGGGAAGACTTTCCAATTCTGCAGAATATTCTGGAGAATAGCATTGGTCAGTGAGCACAGACTGGAGCGTGACACCAGATAATATTGGTGGGAGAGCATTTGGGGAATAGTGATCATAATATACACACGAACATACAAATTAGTGGCAGCAGTAGGCCACTCGGCCCCTCAAGCCTGCTCCGCCATTCATTAAGATCATGACAAATCTAATTTTAACCTCATATTTCTGCCTACACCCGATAACCGTTCACCCCCTTGCTTATCAAGAATCTATCTACCACTGCCTTAAAGATATTCAAATACTCTGCCTCTTTCGGGGAAGAGAATTCCAAAGTTTCAAAATAAGGGGTCGCCCATTTAGGGCCGTGATCCAGATTCTAGATTCTCCCACAAGAGGAAATATTCTTTCCACATTCTCCCTGTCAACTCGCCTCAGGATCTTATGTTTCAATCAAGCCACCTCTTACTCTTCTAAACTCCAGTGGATACAAGCCCAGCCTGTCCAACCTTTCCTCATAGGATAACCCACCCATTCCAGGTATTAATCTTGTAAATCTTCTCTGAACTGCTTCTAACACATTTACATCTTTCCTTAAATAAGGAGACCGATACTGTACACAGTACTCCAGATGTGGTCTCACCAATGCCCTGTATAACTGAAGCCTAACCTCCCTGCTCTTGTATTCAATTCTCCTTGCAATAAACACTAATGTTCTATTAGCTTTGCTAATTACTTGCTGTACCTGCATACTAACTTCTTGCGATTCATGCACCAGGACACCCAGATCCCTCTGCATTTGAGAGTTCTGCAATCTCTCATCATTTAGATTATATGCTTCCCTTTATTCATCCTGCTAAAATGGGCAACCTCACATTTTCCTACATTGTACTCCATTTACCAGATCTTTGCCCACTCACCTAATTATATGCTTTCGTAGCCTCCTTATGTCCTCTTACTTCACAACTTACTTTCCTATCTACCTTTGTGTCATCAGCAAATTTAGCAACCATATCTTCAGTCCCTTCATCCAAGTCATTTATATAAATTGTAAAGAGTTAAGGCCTCAGCACTGATCCCTGTGGCACAGCATTCATCACCTCCTGCCAACCAGAAGATTAGCCATTTATGTTTACTGTTTCCTGTTAGCTGGCTAATCTTCTATCCATGCCAATATGTTACTCCCTACACCGAGCTTATACTTTCCACAATAACCTTTGATGAGGCACCTTATCAAATGCCTTCTGAAAATCTAAGTACAACATATCCACCGGTTCCCCTTTATCCACGGCACATTACTTCTTCAAAGAATTCCAATAAATTGGTTAAACCTGATTTTCCTTTCACAAAGCCATGTTGACTCTGACTCATTACCTCAAATTTATCTAAGTGCCCTGTTATAACGTCTTTAATAATAGATTCTAACATCTTCCCTATGACAGATGTTAAGCTAACTAGTTTATAGTTTCCTGCTTTGTCTCCCTCCCTTTTTGAACAAAGCAGTTACATTTGCTATTTTCCAATCTACTGGAACCTTCCCCAGATCTAGTCAATTTTGGAAAATTAAAACTAATGCATCAACTATCTCACTAGCCACATCTTTTAAGACCATAGGATGAAAACCACCAGGACTTGTCAACCCATAGTTCCAACAATTTGCTAAGTACCACTTCCCTGCTAGTTGTAATTTTCTTGAGCTCCTCTCTCCCTTCCACTTCCCGAGTTTACAGCTATTTCTGGGATCTTACTTGTATCCTCTATAGTGAAGGCTAATGGAAAATACCTATTCATCTGCCATCTCCTTATTTTCCATTATTAACCCCAGACTTACTTTCTAATGGACCATTGCTCACTTGGTTAACTTTTTTTTTAAATATCTATAGAAGTTCTTACTGTCTGTCTTTATATTTCTAGCTAGCTTTATTGTGTGCTCTAATTTTTCCCTCATTGTTTTGTCATTGTAAAAAATTCGTTCATGGGATGTGGGAGTCGCTGGTTAGGTCAGCATTTATTGCCCATCCTTAATTGCTGTTGTCCAGAGGGCATTCCAGAGTCGAGCACATTGCTGTGGATCTGGAGTCACATGTAGGCCAGACCAGGTAAGGGCAGCAGATTTCCTTCCCTAAAGGACATTAGTGAACCAGATGGGTTTTTATGACAATTGACAATGGTCATCATTAAACTTTTAATTCTAGATTTTTATTTAATTCAAATTCCACCATCTGCTGTGGTGGGATTCGAACCCTGGTCCCTAGAGCATTACCCTGGGTCTCTGGATTACTAGTCCAGTGACAATACTACTACGCCATCACCTCTCCATTTTTTGCTGTTTTTTATATTCTGTCCAATCTTCTGACCTGCCACCTATCTTTGCACAATTATATGCTTTTGCTTTAAATTTGATACTATCTTTAACTTTTTTGGTTAACCAGGGATGGTGGATCCTCCCCTTAGAATTTCTTTGTTAGAATGTAGCTACCACTGGCTCTCTATTCGCCCTATCCCTAAACCTAAATTTCCAATTCACTTTCGCTAGCTCTGCTTTCATGGCCTTGTAATTGCCATTAGTTAAGTTTAAAAGACTAGTATTAGACCATCTTCTCTCCCTCAAACTGAATGTAAAATTCAATCATATTATGATTACTGTGCCTTCGCTAGGAGGTCATTAATTAACCCTATCGCATTGCACAATACCTGTTCCAGTGTAGCCTACTCCCTGGTTGGATCCAGAATGTGATCAAAGAAATTATCCCAAAAAACATTCTATGAATTTGTCATCTATACTGCCTTTGCCCATCTGGTTGTTCTAGTCTACATGTAGATTAAAATCCCCCATGATAATCGCTGTAACTTTCTGACAAGCTCCCACAATTTCTTCGATACCCCATCTTACGGTGTGATTACGATTAAGGGGCCTGTACATCAATCTCACGGGAGACTTCTTGCCTTTGTCATTCCTCATCTCTACCCAAACCACTTCTATATCCTGGTTTTCTCTACATAGGCCATCTCTTGCCATTGCGCTGTCATCTTTAATTAACAGAACCGCCCCTCCACCTTTTCCTAACGATCCTTCTCAAAAGTCACATCCCTTCAATGTTCAGGTCCCAATCTATCCCATCCTGTAGCCATGTCTCTTTAATGGCTATAAGATCATACTTATTTATCGCTATTTGCGCTATTAGTTCGTTTTTTTTTCAAATGTTACATGCATTCAAATGCAGAGTCTTAAGTTTTGACCTTTTATTATTTTTGTAACCTCTAACCTATTGGCCTGTTTATCCATTTCCCAAATTAATACCTTCCTCTCTTACCTTATCTCTACTCTTCAATTTACCACGTCTTCCCACATTTGATCCCTTGTTTGCAATAATTCTGAAAACTGACGAGGTACAATTAAGCATAAAAATACTTAACTGGAGAGGGCTAACATCAGTGAGTTGAAGAGAGATCTGGTCTTGGTGAACTGGAGTCAAAAATGAGTCAACAATACAGTAATTGAACAATGGTGAGGTGGCTTGGATACAGAGTACACACATTCCTGAAGGGAAAGGGGAGCAAATAAATCTAGAGATTCCTGGATGATGAGAGGCATTAAAATGAGGCAAAAAATAAGTTTATAACAATTGAAGGGCTCATAATATATTAGAGAACCAAGCTGAATACAGGTGATCTAAAAAAAGAGAATGAGAAAGACAGGGAGTACGAGAATAGAATAATGGCCAACATAAAAGGGAAAGTCTTTAAAAATAATAAAAGTACAAAGAAAGGTTGGGACAAAGGAGATATTCTGCTGAAGGTCTAGAGCATGGCTTAGGTACTAAATTTGTACTTTGGATCAGTCTTTAGCGAAGAGGATGCTGCCAATGTGGTAGTGAAGGAGGGAGGCAGTAGCGACATTGAATAGGATAAAAATAGATAAAGAGATAGTCTAGATGAAGTAAAGAAACAAAGGGATCTCAGAGTACAAAAACAATAATCACTAAAAATTGCACCACAGGTTAGCGAGGCCATAGAAAATAAACAAACCAAGCACTGGGCCTTATTTCTAGAGAGATAAAATTGGAAAGTAAAGATGTTATGCCAAAACTGTATCAAACTTTGGGCAGACCACACTGCATGTAGTACTACACGCAGCACTGGTCACCATATTATAAAACAGGTAAAGAGGCACTGGAGGGAATGCAGAGAAAATTTACAAGATTGATGAGGAAAGCATCGACAGGTTGGGTTTCTATTCTCTTGAAAAAGATGGCTGAGGGGATGACCGAGAGGTATTTAAAATTATAAAAGGTTTTAATGGTGTTAATACAGAGAGAATATTTCCTCTAGTGGGGAATAGCAATACTAGGGGCCATAAAGAAGAACTTCCTGCTTTATTTCCTTGCTATGTCTAGTGGCTCATGAGGCAGACAAAGCACATGCTCCTATCTGCTCCATGGCTTGTTTTTCCTGGAAGCGGTTGCCAGAGGCTATAGCTTGAGGGGTGCCACACCACATCAAGTGTGGCTGACTAGGAAACTCTCCCACCCTTACTGCCTGCCGTAGGTGTATTGGAAGGATTTACAGATTGATAATCAACCAGTTTGGCCACATTATGAACACACCATCCATGGCCATCAAGCCCTGGAGTTGGACTGAAACCAGCAGCTTCTAGCTCGGAGACAGGGAGACTATCCACTGCACCGCAAGATCTCCCAATACAAGATAGTCACCAAGAAATCCAATAGGGATTTCAGAAGTAATTTCTTTACCCAGAGTGGTGAGAATGTGGAACTCACTACCACAGGGAATGGTTGAAATGAATAGTATAGATGTATTTAAGGGAAGCTGAACAAACATTTATATGAGGAAGGAGGGAATAGAGGGTAACAATGGTTTTAGATGAGAAAAGATGGGAGAAGGCTCGAGTGGAGCATAAACACCAGATGGACTGGTTGAGCTGAATGGCCTGTTTCTGTGCTGTATGTCCTATTTAATCCTATGTAAAGTGCCATATAATGGGCCTGCTAGCAAGATTAAAGCCTATGGAGTTAAAGATGACAGTGGAAGCATGGACACAAAATTTGCTAAGGGACAAAAAGGACAGAGAATCAGAGTGAACAGTTGTTCTTCAGATTGGAGTGAAACAGTGATATTTCATTGGTATTAGGGCCACTGTCTCTTTTTGATATATCTTAATGACATGGACTTGGGTATACAGGGAATAATTTCAAAGTTTGCAGATGCCACAAGACTTAGAAATGTAGTAAACAGTGAAAAGGATAGTTACAGTTTTCTGGAACACAAAGACAGGACAGTGAAATGGACAGACATACATGCAGATGAAATTTAATGCAGAGAGGTGTAAAGTGATGCATTTTAGCAGGAAGATTGAGCAAAGTCACTATGAACTAAATGACAATTTTAAGGTGGGGAGGGGAGGAGGTGATGTAGAAATGAAAGGCCTCAAAGTGTCAATATGCAAGTTTTTGAACCCAAGAATTAGGAGTAGATGTAGGCCATTCAGCCCCTTGAACTTGCTCCACCGTTCGATAAGATCATGGCTGAGCCGATTGTGGCCTCAGCTCCACTCTCCTGTCTGTCCACCTATAACCCTCAACTCCTTTGTCAAACAAAAATCTCAGCCTTGAATATACTCGATGACCCGGCCTCCACTGCTCTCTGGGGAAAAGAATTCCACAGACTAACAGCCCTCAGAGAAAACAATTCTCCTCATCTCCATCTTAAGTGGAGACCCTTAATTTTTAAACCATGTCCCCTAGTTCTAGACACCCCCACAAAGGGGGACATCCCCTCAGAATCTTACATGTTCAATAAGATCATCGCTCATTCTTCTAAATTCCAATGTATGTAGACTCAATCTTTCCTCATAAGATAGCCCTTTCATCCCAGGAATCAGTCTAATGATCTTTGAACTGCTTCTAATGTATTTATAACCTTCTTTATGTAAGGAGACCAAAATTGTACACAGTACTCCAGATGTGGCCTCACTAAGTCCCTGTATAGCTGTAGCAACATTTGCCTACTTTTATACTCTATTCCCCTTGCAATAAATGCTAATATTTCATTTGACTTCCGAATCACTTGCTGTATCTGCATACTAACTTTGTGATTTATGTATAAGTTCACCCAGATTCCTCTGTACTGTAGAGTTCTGCAATCTCTCTCCATTTAAATAATACTTTATTTTTCCTGCTAAAGTGGATCAGTTCACATTTTCCCACATTATACTCCATCTGCCAAATTGTTGCCAGTCACTTCACCTATCTAAATTTTTGTAAGACTATGTCCTCTTGACAACTTCCTTTCCTATCTTTGTGTCATCGCAAAATTTAACAACAACACATTTAGTCCCTCACCCAAATGATGTATCATAAGACTGATTCGATTAAAATATTGTTTTAAAATCTTTCGGATTGCTTTCTTTGGCCACCGGGAAGCTTTAACACAGAAGAATGAGGGGTGATCCTATTAAAACATAAGATCCTGAGGGGACTTGACAGGATGGATGCTGAAAGATAGGAAAGTAAGTTGTAAGCATCAAAACTTGCATCGAGTCCTTATGAGTAAAGCTTTTTTCCTCTTAACTTTACTCGTTATTTACCCTCGCTGAAAGTTCATCCCGTTTGCCAACTAAAGTTGGTGGTTCCTCTTCTCTTGCACTCCCAGAGAATCCGCTTGCACCTTATTGATCCGCTTGCACCTTATTGATCCGCTTGCACCTTATTGATCCGCTTGCACCTTATTGATCCGCTTGCACCTTATTGATCCGCTTGCACCTTATTGATCACACTGTTTTTACAAACATGTTGGAGGAAGATGGTGGGGGCAGCTGTGTCAAAGGTTGCAAAGAGGTCAAGAGATGACTTTTACCTTTGCCACAGTCACACAGAATGTCATTTGATATGATGTTTTGGGGCTGTGGCAGTGCTGCCCAACATTTAATACACCAACCTCCTGACCATTCCCAGCACTGTCCAACCCTCAATACACAGACCCACCAACTTTTCCCAAAGCTGCTCAGCCATTAATGTACAGACACCTCCCCTGACAACTCAGCGCTACTGACCTTCAATATGCAGACACCCCCAAATATTTAGTGCTGCATAACCCTCAACAGAGACTCCACTCCACCCCTTCAACCATTCTCAGTAATATCATCCTTCAACATACATAATCCAACCCCTCAGCCATTCTCAGTGGTGTCCTGTTTTCAATGTAATTCGGTTTCTTACCCAAATAGTTAATAACATGCTTTACAGGAGGTGGGGAGCTGGTCAGAGATCAGGAATAGGAACCAAAGCTGACATCCCTTTCTCCTAGTGCAGCTATCAACCCAAAATGCAACCTTGCCAGAGATCAGCTGATGCAGTGTATATGATGATTGAACCTGAGCTTCCCCAGCCTGTATGGCTTGATAACCTGCAGGGGTGTGTGTGTGTGTGTGTGTGTGTGTGTGTGTGTGTGTTACCATGATAAGGCCCCTCAATGCTCAGTGGCTTTCCTAGGCAACCATCCAGGCCCTTAGTTGGATGCCCATTAATCTGTGTATTACTGATTCCCACTGACACGGGACATTCAGGGTGGGTGAAGGCAAAAAAGAAATAACCGGTTTGCTAGATCAGGACTGTCAGTGCCAGTCATGTCCAAAATGATTGACGGAAAGGGCAGGCGATTAGAGCTCACTCAGTACACTTGGATTCAAACACTTTACTATACAATTATAACAGAATGCAGAAATATACAGCGTGTCTATCAGCATCCAAAACTATAACCTGTTTCCTCTTCATACACCCACTTGCAGCATTTATAGCTCCTCTTGTACACTTCCCACACAAAACATCACAGATTCTGGGTCAGTTAGTGTGTGAGGACAGACAATATTGCACAAGATTGAGAGCAGAGGCTGGTGACTGGATTCCATCACTGCCTACACTACTCATTGTAAAGCCTAATCTGGGCAGTGTAGCAACCAAGAGGGTCACCACCCCACCCCTTTCACGTATATCTCTAAAGGGAGAAGCGTTTTTAAAAACAGGCACGTCTGCATGGGCTGAGTAAACATGAAGCACAAGGCACCTCATGGAGTACAAGGCACTGCAGAGGAGGTAAGTCAAGGGGGAATGGGGCCAGAGGCTCTATGGGCCCAGTTCCCTGGATCAGTGGGGACAGCAGGCTGTGACATGCTAATGTTAAAATCGGACCTATAATAGTTCACCCAAGCGAAGCAGTAGCCAGGACAGCCTATCTGGTCAACAACTGAGGAATACAGGAGTTTGTGCATTCTTTGAAACACAAACTTTTTCGATTACATCCCAATCATATTCAGGCAAGTTCATAGGTGACAGGGGGCATCTAGCAGCATCGCTCAGGTTGAAATCAATTCAGTTACAAGCTGCTTCATCCTGCAGAATTCCACAAAGTGCTTTCACAGACTCAGCCATTTCCAGCAGCTTTTATAATCCAAAAATTTACAGCCTTAATATTTGCAGTTACATTATTTGATTGTCAACAATAAATTTCAAACTATTGGAAAAAAACAGTTTCTAGTTTACAAGAATACTCCATGAGGACAGCAATGACAGGCCACCTTTACCTGACCCACATTCAAGGCCGTGTCAGGAGAACAGGTCAGGTCAAGACTCACTTCAGTGTCTGCGTGTTACATGATGCCAAGAGGCAGCTGACTTCATTTATAAAGCACAAGTTAAAAATCGGATTTTTTTTTGTCATACTGACAAAAGTGCATCATCATTTTTAATAGGGTTAAAAAGGATTCATGAGTAGATTTTGGAAACTGCAACTGTAAAACATGATATAATGAATATTTAAACCAGTTCACTGTGAATTTATATTTTGCCGTAGCAAAGTCAATTGGTGATGTGATGGGAAGGAATCAGGGTTTAGAGTCCTAGGTACAGAGGAAAGCCTCTCGGACAATCCACGGGCTCATTTGGTTTCTGCCAGCACGATGTTGGTCGTTACAAAGATGAAACAGGACACGGACCACACCAACACAAACAGGATCCAAAAGATATGCTTGAAGGGAGATCTGTACTTATTCTGAACGTTGTTACCAAACACAAGCCCAATGTCTTTCCTGCTGAAGTAGACCAAGCACGCAGGGATGATGTACTGAATACCAGTGCCTGCATAAGAACCAGTGATGCCCACCAGAATTTCCAGGTCATGGGTGCAGAACGCCACCAATATGGGAGGAATGATGGTGATTAGAGGAAAGATGATTCGATCAATCAGCCATGGATACATTCCTCCTTCTCTGTGGAAGACAGTTTTCCAGTTATTGCGTAACGTAACTGCAATTATTGGGAAGTTTGTGCTGATTGTAAAAACTGGGAAGAGTCCCAAGAAGTAGCGAATGAAAGGCACACTGATGACGCTGCAATTGCTTGTGAAGTTGAGCGTGTACATGTCCTTCAGGTTACTGAAGCAGAAGATGGCAGTGAAGGATAGCAGGCTGTAAAAGGCTAGGATGAGTATATAGTCGACCAGGACCAGCTTGTTCATGTGCTTCTTCTTACTGATGGGAGTAATGAGCGAGGGCAAGGAATGTTGACACATGAAGGAGTAGACGCACACACCAAATAAGGTGGGGATGCCAGAGAAGTTGGCGATAGGGGGATGACCCTCTCCTGCACCCTTACCAATCCTCATCAAGGCCAAAATGATCATGATTATAAAAGCTGAAAGGCAAGGGGAGAGAGCAGTCAGAAAATAAAACAGCAGTTTTACACATTGTAGAACAAAAAAGCCACAGATAATCCACATAATAAAAACAGAAAATTCTGAAAATAGTGAGGTTATCGGGTGGTGGCTGTGGACAGAAAAACAAAATCGTTTCAGAGAGGTGATCTATATCAGAACTGGAAATGGTTAATGTCACAATTCATTTTAAGTAATAGAAAGCCAGGGAAAGGAGGGAGGGGTGGGAGTGGGGAACAAAGGGGAGTGTGAGATAGGGTTAAAGGCAAGAGATTAAATTACACATTGTTACAGAATATACAGCATGGAAATAAACAATTCAACACAACCAGATCATGCTGGTATTTATGTTTCAACCCAGCCACCTCCTGTCTTTCCTCATCCAAATATTATCCTAACCCTTTATTCCCCTACCCCTTAAATGCTTATTCTAGCCTCCCCTTAAATGCATCTCTATTCATTTCAACTACTCCCCATGGTAGTGAGTTCCACATTCCCATCACTCTCCAGGTAAAGAAGTTTCCTCTGAATTCCTTATTGATATATTGGTGATCATCTTATATTGATGGCCTTTAATTAAGTTTTCCTACACAAGAGGAAACAGTCTGTGTGTCTACAAAAGTTTTCATAATATTCAAGGCCTCTATTAAGTTGCCCTTTAGCCTTCTGTTTTCAAGGGAAGGGATCCAGCCTGTAATACCCTTTACTAATGCATATATCCTTAGTTCTAGCAACATCCTAATAAATCTTTTGTACACCTTCTCCAGTGTCTCTAAATATCTTTTAAATATGGAGTACTGTGTACAGGTCTAGTCTCAAAGTAGAACAAAACAAAATACTGTGGATGCTGGAAATCGGAATAAAAACAAAAAGCTGGAAAAACTCAGGTCTGGCAGCATCTGTGGAGAGAGAGAGTTAACATTTCAAGTCTGTATGACCCTTCTTCAGAGCTCTGAAACAAACTAGAAGCATTAACTGTGTTTCTCCCTTCACAGATGCTGTCAGACTTGCTGAGATTTTCCAGCTTTCTGCTTTTAGTCTCAAAGTAGATTTGACACAAGTTTAACATAATTTCTCTACTTTTCAATTCTATCTGTCTCGAAATAAACCACAGTTGTAATGAGTTGAAATAATATGTGATCTCAATTTTCCACCAAAAACTTACCACCTCATACTTGTACTGGAATTCATTTGCCAATTATATGCCCATTCTGCAAGTTTTCATTGACTTTGCAATGAGTTTTAACATTAAGTGTGAACAAGTTGCTCCAATATTGAACCTTATGGGACCCCATTTCCTGCCTTCTGCTACTTTGAAAGGCTACCCTTCACCCCTGCTCTCTGCCTTCACTCTTACAATCAGCTAGCTGTACATTCTACTACTTGCCCTCCAACTCCACATGTTCTGATCTTACTCATTAACCTATTACATGGTCTCTTATAAAAGGTGTTTTAGAAATCTATATAGTACATCTACTGCATTACCATTGTCTACTCTCCTTTACAATCTATATTAATAACTTGGATTCAGGGATAGAAGGTACTTTAGCTAAATTTGCAGATGACACCAAAATAGGTGGGAAAGTAAGTTGCAATGAAGAAATAAGAAATTTACAAATGGATATGGACAGGTTAGGTGAATGGGCCAAAATTTGGCAGACGGAGTTTAACATGGATAAGTGTGAGGTTATCAATTTTGGTCAGAAGAATAAAAAGGCGACTTATTATTTAAATGGAGAGAAACTTCAGAATGTTTCAGTGCAGAGGGATGTGGGTGTCCTCGTGCATGAATCACTGAAAGCTAGTATGCAGGTACAGCAGGTAATAAGGAAGGCAAATGGAATTTTATTGCTAAAGGAATAGAGTATAAAAATAGGGAAGTGTTGCTGCAACTGTACAAGGCATTGGTGGGACCGCACCTGGAGTATTGTGCACAGTTTTGGTCCCCTTGAGGAAGGATGTAGTTGCACTGGAGGCAGTTCAGAGGTGGTTCACTAGATTGATTCCAGAGACGCGGGGCTTGTCTTATGAGGAGAGATTGAGCAGTTTAGGCCTATACTCGCCAGGGTTTAGAAGGATGAGAGGAGATCTAGTTGAGGTATATAAGGTGCTAAAGGGGACAGACAAAGTAGGTGTGGAGCAGATGTTTCCCTTTCTGGGGCATTCTAGAACGAGAGGTCATAGCTTTAGTCTAAGGGGTGGTAGATTTAAATCAGAGATGAGGAGGAATTACTTTTCTCAAAGGGTCATAAATCTGTGGAATTCACTACCTCAGCGTGCAGTGGATGCCAGGACGCTGAATAAATTTAAGGAGATAGACAGACAGATTTTGAATTAGTAACGGGTTGAAAGGTTATGGGGAGAGGGCAGGAAATTGGAGTTGAGGCCGAAATGAGATCAGCCATGATTGTATTGAATGGTGGGGCAGGCTCGAGGGGCTGAGTTGCCTACTCCTGCTCCTAGTTCTTATGTTTGCAAGGGATTCCAATATTTTCCTACCAATGATAAGCTGACTGGTCGATACATTCCTGTTCATGCTCCATCTTCTTTCTTAAAAATATAATGTTAACTATCCACCAATCCTTTGCTACTGTACCTTTCCCTAACAAAATATTAAATGATGTAAGGTGATGTTACAAGGCAAGAATGTAGCGGTAACATGCTAAGAAAAGATAGACCTAGAGCAGCTGTAAACAGCAAGTGTAATCATTACCAGCAGATGCTATCCAAAAAATAGAAACAGTGGTTATGATCCAAAATCACTGAGCTCAATGTTTAGTCTGGCAAGCTGTAAAGTGCCTAATCAAGAGATGAGATGCTGTTCCTCAAGTTTCCATTGAGTCCATTAGAACAGCATAAGAGGCCGAAAATATATTGGAGTGGGAATGGGGTGGAGAATTAAAATGGTGAATAACTGGAAACTTGGTCAGATTCGTGGGCTGAATGGTGGTGTTCAGTGATTGAACAAGGAGTGATAAATAATCAGAGACAAGATATGAAGAAATAAGTTCCATGAGGGAAGAGCAGTCCGGGGTGTCAATCTTGGGAAGGAGGTAAAAGCGGGCTTTGTCGAGTTTGGGGGTAGTGGGTCTATGAGGGTGAAGGCTGTCGAGAGCTATTCTCTGGAAAAGATGTCAGTGACAGTTTGGGAAATGATGGCTCGATTTTCGTTGGTGATGTTATGTCACGATTTGATCCGGTGGGAGATAGGTGTCAGAGGTTTGGTGCTCAACCTCCTGTTCACCAAGCAACAGTGTTATCGTGGTCAGGAGGTTTAATGACAATATTAGGTAACCTACATCCTCATTTGTGCACTATTAAGGCGGTAATCAGCAGTCAGCCTAGGTCAAAGCTGAAATTGATCAAATCCAAACTCAGTCACGTCAAAGTCACGGAGGTATGAATTATTCTTTCTCCACAGTAACTACGATTACTCAACAACTCTTATAGTACCAGCAGGCTGGTCAAAGGCAAATTAGATGAACCTAGCTTTCATCTAATAATTTTTATGATCCTATATTGTTTTCACTCCCCCTGCAAAACGTATTGAGAGGGAGTGCTGCATTGTTGGAGGCACCATTTTTCATATAAGTTATTAAATCAAGTTTGTCTGCTTGGGTATATAGAAGATCACATAACACTATTCAAAAAGCAGAGGAGTTATCCACAGCGTCCTGACCAATTTATCTATCCCTCAGACACAATCAAAAAACATGTTAACTGGCCATTTAGCTCATTACTTTGTGGGATCTTACTGTGTGCAGTTTGGCTACTGCATTTCCTATATTACAACAGTGACTACACTTCAAATGTACTTCATTGGTTGTCAAATGCTTTCCTTTACTTAACCAGAGAGTCATGCTTATAGCCATCTAGACCTGAAGCTCTGAAACCTCCCTCAAACACTCTGCCTCTCCTTCCTTGGTCTTTGATCAAGGTTTTGTTCATCTGTCCTAATGTCACCTAAGGCTCTGTCATTTTTGCCTGATTACACTCCTATGAAGCATCAATGGCTGTTCACTATCCTATAGACATTATACAAGTGCAGATTGTTACTATTGCTTTGCATGGGAACAGTAGCCCTTGGATATATAATTGATGCAGCACGGAGATTTTTTGTAGTATCCTTCCCATTTGACACGGACGGGAGAATTCCACTCAACAGTCTGGGGTGCAATGAATCCCAAGTTCTGGGAAACATTCTACACTGGAGACTCCTTCTGAGATTCCCTTTTCACTTAGGAGTTTTGAATAATCATTCCTCCAATTTGGTCACCCAACACTGTTCTAAATGCTTCATATTTCCCTCGGATCATAGAATTTAAATGCTCCATTTCTACTGGACAAGTCCTCCTAGATATGAAGCTCATAACTTGTACTGACATTGCCTCTTGTAGAAGTGTGTAACTGCAGATAGAAAAATGATTTATAGTTCTGATCATCAAAGGACTTCAAAGGCATTAGTCATTCATTATCTAAAACAATAAGTTATTTCAAAGAGTGGCAAAGAGTCAGCACACTCTCCCACTTCTAGGACAAATGCCACACACACTTAACAGTTCCTCAGTAGAGTTCCTGCATTAGAGTCCCTGGGTGATTGGGTTCTAACACAAGTAATGAGATGTGCAAGTGCACAAAATAGGATGTCTTCACAATGGCTTTAAAAATTAATAGGCGGCCAGAAACAATCAGTTTTTTATCCTAAGAGAGTTGTAAGTGAAACAGAAGATTGATTACACTGATTTGAGGTTATTTAACAAAAGTTTTGATTTCTGTATCTTGTTATATTCAATTACTAAACCCCCAGTTTTGGAATTTTTCTAATTTTATTTAATCTCCTGAAGCTGCAGTATGGTAGATCTTTAATACATCACAAAGCTGGCCTGTCTTCATATTCAAAAGTTAACTGTATGTTAACACTTTTAAGCATGGTCCCATGTTCAACTCTGATGCAGCTACAAAGAGACAAAGGTACTCAGATCCACGTGGGCCCTTTCTAGCTGGAAATTAAGCCTGACTGATTTCCCACTATCTAGCCCAAGGGCGCCAATACCAATGTCAGTGCCCGACTCGGGTGAATAAATTCCACATAGATATGGAACAAAACCTGGCATCTTTTTGGTTTAATGTCACAAGGTGGTAATTTCACCCACTGAGCCTATCAATGAAATTGCATGTTGGTACTGACCAAAACATCAAGTGCAGAGCAGACAACAGTTTCTCTTGGTGTCAGATGGTAGGTTCAGATGCAGGGGATAATGGATGCATATGTCAAATACTGGGAAAGACCAAGACATGCAACCTGTGCCAAGTGTTCAAGCTCTCCTCATCAACCAAGTAATAGTGCTCATTTTGTTTGGTAAAGCCTTAGTTTAGAATGGTTATGGAAAAGGACAAGGAACAATGAAAGGTGAAGATACTCAATTGAAGGAGGCAAATTTTAGTGAGCTGAAAAGCGATCTGGCCCAGTTAGACCGGTATCAAAGAATGGCAGGTAAAATAGTAAAGGAGCAATGTGAAGTCTTCAAGCAGGAAATTCCCACAAAGGAAGGAAGAGCACTCTGAAGGACTAAAGAAACTGATATTATAATGAAACAGTAAAAGGTGCTTGTAATAAATATCAGGTTCACAGTACAGTAGAGAATCAAGGAGCATACAGAAAGTAGGAGCAAAGAGTGTATGAGAGTAGATTGGCAGCTAACATAAAAGGGAACACTGAAGCCCAATCTCCAACACCAAACCATTAAAAGAATCAGCACACCCGAGACATCCGAACACACTTCCTGTGAAAGAAGGTGCTCCTGCTGTGGAGAGAAATGAGAACCTATTGACTTGACATCTTAGGCATCAGTAAGATGCAGTGGACAGGCCAAGGGCTAATCAACCGTGAAGGCACGACAATCCTGTACTAAGGGCAAGAGCACCACACCCACGGAGCTACTCTCACACTCAACAAATGTTCAGCACAAATATTAATGGGGTGGAAGCCAGTAAACCATTGCATCACTGTCATGAAGCTATTAATGTATATAATATTTTGGAAAATACTTTTCTTTTAAATCAGAGGTTTAGTTTGCGGGTCTGTCTTAATTGGATCAAAGCCAGCTAGTCTGGGTGCTTTGATATGTACTAGTTTGATATGTAAACAGAGAGGTAGAGTGTATTTGCATTTTTTGATTACAGCATTTCAAGAAGTGGGGTGAAAACTTGATGCCTTTCTAGCAACAACCAAGCCATATGTTTATATCACCAATAAAATTGGTATGAAAGGGGTTTCATTGTTAAAAGGCCAAGTTTAAAGAGGTTGTTGATACAATGAGAAATTGAATTCAATGGGGCTGGTAGGTATAACTTCAGTAGTTTTGGCAATGTGAGATCAAAAGGCACCTGCAAACCTCCAACTGGCTCCACAGTGAAAGGAACATCACTTTGAGTTTGTAAGGTGAAAATGCTTTGCTTGATATTTGGTTAAGTCTATGGGCTCCTGTTGCCTTAATGGAGGCTAGTTTGGGAATTGTTAAAATATATGATAGTACTAATTTGTAGCCATGTATACATATAATTTAACCTGTGTAACTTAAAAAAATGTTTCATTTAGTTTAACGTAAAACCTCGTGAACTAGTGGTCTGATTCCTGAGTTTAGAGTCGCATCTCAAACATAACACTTAAAATTATTGATTATGACAGTTGTTTAAAGTTTCCCTCTGGGATTTTTAAATAACTCCAACTTTACCAACTACATCGACCATAACAATCACCACCACCAGATTCCACACAATGCACGCCAAAATCACTGTTGTGCAAGTTTATGAATTTACACAGAGGAGATGATGCATTCTACAACCAATAGCAGGACACGCTGGACAAGGTACCCAGCTATGATATCAAGCTACTGATCAGTTACCTTAACATTAAGCTCGATGGCTACCAGCAAAGGCTGAGCACTATGATTAGGCCTCATGAACTTGCAAGCATGTTCAACGGAAACAGTGAGCATCAGCTTGCTTTCTGCAACAGCATTAGACTAAGCATTGAGAATACCTTCTTCAAACAAGGGCATCCACAAAGACAGAGGTCTCCAGATGGTAACACCTTACATGCGCATCAACAGCACATGGAGGACATCCTACATGGTATCAGGAGGCTTTAAGGTTTCTGATGTAGGATCTGACCATCACCTTTTGTTAGGCAAGATCCATCTGAAGCTGAAGGAGGCAACAACTAAGACGCCACAAAGGCCCTTTGCAATGGAGAAAATAAAGTTCAAGGACATGTCAGACAGGGCCGGGACTGATGTCCTAGGGAGGATATTTGCTAGAGTGGTTGGGGAGGGTTCAGACTAAAATGGCAGGGGGATGGGAACCTGTGCAAGGAGTCAGAGGAAGGCGAATCATGGACAGGAACAAAAGACAGAAAGGGGAATAAGAAAAGTAATAAGCAGAGAAATCAAGGGCAAGAATCAAACAAGGCCTTAGTGAAAAATAGTGGGAACGGGACAAGTAATGTTAAAAAGACAAGCCTTAAGGATTTGTGCCTTAATGTGAGGAGCATTCGCATAAAGTGGATGAATTAACCGCGCAAATAGATGCAAACAGGTATGATATAGTCAGGATTACAGAGACATAGCTGCAGGGTGACCAGGGATGGGAACTGAACATCCAGGGATATTCAGTATTTAGGAAGGACAGACAAAAAGGAAAAGGCAGTGGAGCTGCATTGCTGGTTAAAGAGGAAATTAATGCAATAGTGAGGAAAAAATTTAGCTCCAACAATGTGGAATCTGTATGGGTAGAGCTGAGAAATACTAAGCGGCAAAAAATGTTAGTGGGGGTTGTATATAGACCCCCAAACTGTAGTGGTGATGTTGGGAATGGCATTAAACAGGAAACTTAGAGACGCATGCAATAAAGGGACATCTTTGGTTTTGGGTGACTTTAATCTGCATATAGATTGGGCAAATCAAATTAGTAACAATACCATAGAGGAGGAATTCCTGGAGTGTATACAGGATGCTTTTCTGGACCAATGTGTTGAGGAACCAGCCAGAGAACAGGCCATCCTCGACTGGGTATTGTTTAATGAGAAAGGAATAATTGACAATCTAGGTGTGTGAGGCCTCTTGGGGACGAGCAACCATAATATAATAGAATTCTTCATCAAGATGGAGAGTGACATAGTTGATTCTGAGACTAGGGTCCTGAATCTTAAGAAAGGAAACTACGATGGTATGAGGCGCGAGTTGGCTATGATGGATTGGGAAACGTTACTCAAAGGGGCGATGGTGAATAGGCAACGGCAAACATTCAAAGAGTGCATGGGTGAACTGCAACAATTGTTTATTCCTGTCTGGCGCAAAAGTAAAACAGGAAAGGTGGCCAAACCATGGCTTACAAGGGAAATTAGAGATAGTATTAGATCCAAGGAAGAGGCATACAAATTGGACAGAAGAAACAACAGACCCGAGAATTGGAAGCAGTTTAGAATTCAGCAAAGGAGAACCAAGGGATTGATTAAGAAGGGGAAAATAGAGTACGAGAGTAAGCTTGCGGGGAACATAAAAACTGACTGTAAAAATTTCTATAGGTATGTGAAGAGAAAAATATTGGTGAAGACAAATGTAGGTCCCTTACAGTCACAAACAGGGGAATTTATAATGGGGAACAAAGAAATGGCTGACCAACTAAATACATATTTTGATTATGTCTTCACAAAGGAGGACACAGATAACATACCAGAAATGTTGGGTAACATAGGGTTTAGTGAGAGGGAGGAACTGAAAGAAATCAGTATTAGTAGGGAAATGGTGTTGGAGAAAATTGATGAGATTGAAGGCTGTTAAATCCCCAAGGCCTGATAATCTACATCCCAGAGCACTTAAGGAAGTGGCCCTAGAAATAGTGGATGTATTGGTGGTCATCTTCCGAGATACTATAGATTCTGGAACAGCTCCTATAGATTGGAGGGTAGCTAATGTGACCCCACTATTTAAAAAGTGAGGAAGAGAGAAAACAGGGAATTCTAGACCAGTCAGCCAGGTAGTGGGGAAAATTCTAGAGACCATTAAAAAAGATTTAATAGCTGAGCACTTGGAAAACAGTGGCAGAATCGGATAGAGTCAGCATGGATTAATGAAAGGGAAATCATGCTTGACAAATCTACCGGGATTTTGAGGATGTAACTAGTAGAGTTGATGAGGGGGGAGCCAGTAGATGTGGTTTATTTCGAGTTTCAGAAGGCTTTCAATGAAGTCCCACATAAGAGATTGGCGTATAAAATTAGAGCAAATGGGATTGGGGGTAGTGTATTGAAATGGATAGAAAACTGGTTGGCAGACAAGAAACAAAGAGTAGGAATAAACGGGCATTTTTCCGAATGGCAGGCAGTGACTCGTGGGGTACCTCAGGGATCGGTGCTGGGTCCCCAGTTATTCCCAATATATATTGATGATTTAGATGAGGGAACTAAATATAATATCTCCAAATTTGCAGATGACACAAAGCTGGGTGGGAGGGTGAGCTGTGAGGAGGATGCGGAGATGCTTCAGTGTGATTTGGACAAGCTGAGTGAGTGGGCAAATGCATGGCAGATGCAGCATAATGTGGATAAATGTGAGGTTATCCATTTTGGTAGCAAAAACAGGAAGGCAGATTATTATCTGAATGGCTATAAATTGAGAGGAGGAATGTGGAACAAGACCTGGGTGTCTTCGTACACCAGTCGCTGAAGGTAAGCATGCAGGTGCAGCAGGCGGTAAAGAAGGCAAATGGTATGTTGGCCTTCATAACCAGAGGATTTGAGTACAGGAACAGGGATGTCTTGCTGCAGTTGTACAGGGCCTTGGTGAGACCACACCTGGAATATTGTGTTCAGTTTTTGTTTCCTTATCTGAGGAAGGATGTACTTGATATGGAGGAAGTGCAGCGAAGGTTTACCAGGCTGATTCCTGGGATGGCGGGCTGACATATGAGGAGAGATTGAATCGATTAGGATTATATTCACTGGAGTTCAGAAGAATGAGGGGGGATCCCATAGAAACCTATAAAATTCTAACAGGGCTAGACAGAGTAGATGCAGGAAGGATGTTCCCAATGGTGGAGGAGTCCAGAACAAGGGGTCACAGTCTGAGGATATGGGGTAGACCATTTAGGGCTGAGATGAGGAGAAATTTCTTCACCGAGAGAGTGGTGAGCCTGTGGAATTCACTATCACAGAAAGTAGTTGATGCAAGAGCATTGTATGTTTTCAAGAAGGAGTTAGATATAGCTCTTGGGGTGAAAGGGATCAAACGGTATGGGGAGAAAGCAGGAGCAGGTTATTGAGTTGGATGATCAGCCATGATCATAATGAATGGTGGAGCAGGCTCGAAGGGCCGAATGGCCTACTCCTGCTCCTAGTTTCTATGTCATTTCCAGCTGCCCCTCGCCAACAGAATCACAGTACTAATGAAGTCGAGCAGCACTGAGCATCAGTGAGAAATCTTCAAAAGGGGGATTAAAGGTGTTTACATGATTATGAAGAATGGTCTGGCCCACAGATTTCTCCCTGCTTCCTATCAGAGACCAATTACTCTGGGAAATTATGCCTCTATGAAGTTAATTCAGATCCCTCTTGCTACCTGCTCCTTGATTTGAATTACAGCTATTGGTTCCTCCTGGGATACCTTTCATGATCTCAGGGGTTCTCTCTAAGCCCCAGTGACTTGAGGCCATTCCCTTGACATTCATCTACTTGCTGCAGTTTGCACATCTTCAGCTTTATTTCATTTTCAGTTGCATGGTTGAGTCAGTGTATGAGAGTCTGTTCCACTTTCAATTGGCAATAGCAACCTAGTTTTCAGATGCTCTTTAAAAAATAACATGCACTTTCATGCCTCATGCAGCAATAACCAACAGCTCCCATTCTGTCTATTAATATCGGCACTCCAAATCCTTCACCTGCTGACATTCTTGGCCCATCTCCTCCAGCTTAAAATGAATCTCACACTAAAGTTGCCTCTTGATTTCTTCTATAGTCTTTAACACTAAAATCAATTTAAGTGGCTGCTAGAATTCATAAATTTGTAAGACCTGTTGAGAAGGATACAGGAAAAAGCTTGAATGAAAGTAGAAAATGCTGCAAACACTCAGCAGCTCAGGCAGCATTTGTGGAGAGAGAAGCAGTTAACTTTTCAGGTCAATTAACTTTCATCAGAAAGAGGGAAGTTAGAAATGAAATATATTTTGAGCGAATGAAAGGGGGGAGGGTGGGAAAAGGAACAAAAGGAAAGGTCTGTGATAGGACGGAGAGCAGGAAAGATTAAGGTTTCATGGTGCAAAGCCAAAGAGTGGGAATAGAATAGTGAAGAAACAGGATTTTTCAGAGCTGTGAATGGAAGGATACAAAGTAAAATAAGAGGAATAAAAACAAACCAGTATAAAAACAACTAAACAAAATGGGGGCAGAGGTTATGAACTGGTAAATTGGAATGGAGTCCTCACAGGAAGCGGGGATGTGAGAACATTTAGTTAAAGTTAGCTATGGGAGTCAGTAGGCTGAAAGTGAATATTCGTCAATAGCCTATCTCCAGAAATGGAGAAAATAGTCCAGGACAGGATGAACATACGAATTAGGAGTAGGCCATTCGGCCCCTCGAGCCTGCTCTGTCATTTAATTAGATCATGGCTAATCTGATTGTGGCCTCAACTCCACATTCTGCCTACCCTCGATAACCTTGGACTCCCTTGTTAGTCAAGAATCTATCTACCTCTGACTTAAAAATACTCATTGACCTATTTGCAAGGGCAAGAGGTACAACATCTGCCCTTTTTCCCTCTCACTGTCCAAGGCCCCAAACAGGTCTTCCAAGTAAAACAGCAATTTACTTGCACTCCTCTTAATTTAGTACATTGTATTTGCTGCTCACAATGTGGTCTCCTCTACACTGGGGAGACAAAGTGCAGACTGGGTGATTGCTTTATGGAACACCTTAGTTCAGTCTGCAAGTATGATGCCAAGTTTCCAGTCGCCTGTCATTTTAATTTTCCACCTTGCTCCCACTCTGGCCCCTCTGTCCTTTACTTGCTACAGTGTTCTAGTGAAGTTCAGCACAGGCTTGAAGAACAGTACCTCATCTTGAAGAACAGTACCTCATCTTGAAGAACAGTACCTCATCTTGAAGAACAGTACCTCATCTTGAAGAACAGTACCTCATCTTGCAACTGGGCAATTTACAGCTTTCTGGGTTCAACAATTTCAGATCACAACCTCTGACCCCATTTTGTTTTCTGTTCCTTTGCTGGTTGGTTTGTTCTCATTTTTCTCGCTTATCTCCTTTACTTTATGTTCAGGCTGCAAGTATCCTGCCATTTACACCCCCTCTAGACAAATCCTTTGTTTCTTTACCAGTCCCAGTCCCACTGCCTTTGGCCTTCCAACATGAACCCTTTTGTCAGTTAATCTCTCCTGCCCCCCACTCTATCACAGCCATTTGCTTAGTTCTTCTTCCTACCCTACCCTCTTTGATTCATCCAAAACCCATTTCTAACTTTTCCTAGTTCTGATGAAAGGCACAGACCTGAAATGCTAACTCTCTCTCTCTCTCTACAGATGCTGCCACTCCTGCTGAGTATTTCCAGCATTTCTGTTTTAATTTCAGATTTCCAGCATTCACAGTATTTTGCTTCTGTATCTGACAAATCTTGTAGTCCGACTCAACTGATCTCTCACTTCAAAGTCAATGCATGATCCAGATGGAGGCATCCATACTATACAGAGGTGAATTGTCAAGAGATATCATGAAGTCACTCAGAGTCTGGCCAACGTTCCTCCCTCAATGGGCAGGCCATTCAGCCCTTTGAATATGTTCAGCCATTAAATTGAATCATGACTAAAATCAGATTAACTAGTCATTTGCCTCACTATGTTGAATCTTGCTGTGCCAAATAGCAATACTGTAGCCAACTGCTTTGAGATATTAAAGCCAAATATGGGAGCAGTAGGTAAATGCGAGTCTCCTACACAATCTTTAGGCTGATTTGGGTCCCACATGGCAGATTGGTCAGGAAAGTAAAAGCCTATGGGATTCAGGGTAATGTGGCAAACTGGATAAAAGGTTGGTTTTGTAACAGGAAACAAAGGGTAATGGTCGATGGATGCCCTTGCGAATGGAAAGTTGTCTCAAGTGGTGTTCCACAGGGCCCGGTGTTGGGACCCTTGCTGTTTGTGTTATATATTAACGATTTGGACGTGAATGTGGGGGGCACGATTGGGAAATTTGCAAATGACACAATGATTGGCCGAGTAGTGGATAGTGTAGAGGATAGCCATAATCTCCAAAACGATACAGATGGGTTGGTGGAGTGGGCGGTAAAGTGGCAGATGGATTTTAACATAGAGAAGTGTGAGGTCATACATTTAGAGAGGTCAAACATTTACAGGGATTACACAATGAGTGGGAATATACTAAGAGGGGTAGATGAAGTGAGAGATCTTGGCGTACAAGTACACAGGTCCCTGAAGGCAGCAGTTCAAGTAGGCAAGGTTGTAAAGAAGGAATATGGAATGCTCTCCTTCATTGGCAGAGGTATAGAATATAAAAGTAAGGATATAATGTTGGAATTGTATAAAACACTGGTGAGGCCACAACTGGAGTATTGTGTGCAGTTCTGGTCACCACATTACAGCAAGGACGTAATAGCTCTGGAGAGAGTGCAGAGGAAGTTTACAAGAATGTTGCCAGGGTGGAAAAGTGTAGCTACGAGGAGAGATTGGATAGGTTGGGGTTATTTTCCTTAGAAGAAAGAAGGCTGAGAGGTGGCTTGATTGAAGTGTACAAAATTATGAGGGGAATAGAAAGAGTGGACAGGATAAAATTGTTTCTCTTAATGGAGAATTATAGAACCAGGGGACATAAATGGCAGAAGGTGTCTGGGGAACTTGAGGAAGAGCTTTTTTACGCAGAGAGTAGTGGGTGTCTGGAATTCGCTGTCCAAGTTGGTGGTAGAGGCAGAAACTCTAAACTCTTTTAAAAAGTACCTGGATCTGCACCTTAAGTGCTGTAAGCTGCAGGGCTATGGGCCGGGTGCAGGAAGGTGGGATTAGAAAGGGCACATGGGTGTCCTCGGTTTGGCATGGACAAGATGGGCTGAATGGCCTCCTCCTGTGCTGTAACGTTTCCATGGTTCTATGGTTTGAAATGTTGGTCTATAATTTGAACTTGACCATTGATAAACCACAGAAAAACAGACTTCTGGGTTTTACACTAAGACGACAAATCTGATTTTGAATAAAATCTCTCCCTCTCTCAAAAAATCACCAGCCTTTTAAAGGCGAAACTTGCAACTTCCAAACACTATTTTAATTTTATTTTGGCTTTCTTCAACCTCAGACATGCCTTGGATGAATTGTGCACATAGGCACTTCAGCTCTTTTCACAAACAAGTAGTATTTCTGCTCTAACATCAAGTTTCCTTCCAGAACTGACAGGCTGCTCAGGTGTGCTGAGGCCTGAAGTTACCTCCCATGGTACTCTCCACAATTCCACACAAGACCCCCAAATATCCTCTCCCCACTAATCCCCGCACACAATCTCTGATACTATCCCAAAGCTCAGTGGTGCCAGAGAAAAAGGTCACACCACACAAAACTTAAACAAACCAAGAGCAATAAAGGACATCCAGCACTGAAGAATGTTGAAAATTTATGTGTGTATGCACACATTGGGTGGACAGCAAGGTAGCACTGCAATAAACTAAAATTAGTCCTGTATAACTGCAATGATAATTAGCTCATTGTAAATATCCTTGTACTGAGACTAGAAGAGTGGAGAGAGAGTGTACTTGATGTGATTTGTAGTATTTGTAAGGTCCTGTATTTAAACTGCATGTTGCCTGTAAATGCCTCATTAAACCAGAGTATTAAGCCCCATGAACCCTGATTACAAAAGCTACACTAACTGGGAAATGCAATCCCTGGGCAGTCAGCCCTTCCTGGATCTCAGCGCAGTTCCACCTGCTCTTGTTCTAATCACCGATGGCACTCAGAACATGGAATTCAAACAGTGTGCTCTCTGCTGTGGGAGCAGCTGTCCCTGGGTAAGGTTCAGTTATGAGGGTTGGTGAAACAGACAGACAAACAGAATTGGAGATTGAAAAAGGGTCCATTCAGCAAAGGATCTTTTCAAATCAAAATTCTCATCTCACTATGAGAATGTATGAACATAATATATGAACAGGATGAAATCATTCAGCCCTTCAAGCATGTTCTGCCCCTCAATTAAATCATGGCTGATCTGTACTTCAATTCCAAATCCCTTGATACCATGACCTAGTAAAAACTGATCAGTTTTGAAATTTTCAATTGACCCCCAGCCTCAACAGCTTTTTGGGGAGGTGTGCTCCAGATTTCCACTATCCTTTGTGTGGAGTGCTTCCTGAAGTAACCCCTGAAAGGCCTAGCTATAATCTCAATGTTCTGCCCCCTTGCTCTGGGGTACTCTGCCAGAGGAAATAGTTTCTCTCCATCTGCGCTACCAAATTCCTTTATCAGCTTTCTGAGCCCTTTGCAGGGGTTCAATTTATTCTGGGTAATGATATAGCTGGATCGCAAATGTGGGTGATGCCCATGGTAGTTGAGCAGCCTGTAGAAGTATTTTCAAAAGAGGTGCTACAAGAGGAGCATCCTGGCTTGTTTCCAGATTGTGTGATAATGAGATCACAGGCACACAAGAAAAACAAGTAGCAGGCAGTTCAATTGCAGGAAGAAGGTATTAAAATCCAATTAACAGGCACTGTATTTGATAACATTGCTCAGACAGAGGAGAGGACCATTCAGCTGAAGTGTTTAACTCAAGGCAGTTAACTGAGTTGCAGCAGAAGGATTTGCAATTAAAACAGTTAGATCAGAAAGCTTACTTGGAAACAGAAGCAAACTGTACACACTTGTTATTACCTTAAGGGTGATATTTTAATGAGAAAATGGGGGCCAGATCATGTCTCAGCAAATGAAAGCTGGAGGGAGGCATTAGAGGCATCCCGTTAGGGTATAGAAATGAAGTTCTCAGGGTTTCTCATCAAATTCCAACTAAGGGAAAATTTAGAAATTGGAAAGACACAGGCAAAAGTGCAGAAAAATTTTTATTGGCCAGGATTAGATAGGGATACATTCAAATTCTGTAGAACATGTTACATGTCAGGTGATAGGGAAACTACAAGCAGTGATTAAGCCGACACCTTTAATCCCAATACCAGCATTTGAAGAACCTTTTACTAGAGTCTGACTGATTGTGTAGGACCCCCTCCCTAAGACTAAAAGTGGAAATCAGTGCTTACTGACAATAATGGGTGTGTCTACCAGGTTTCCTGAAGTGAAACCTTTAAGGAATACTACAGCTAAGATGATTGTGGAAGAGTTAACTAATTTTTAAAAATTTGAACCCTGATCTGATTGTATGTCACAGCTATTTAAGAAAGTAATAAATAGTTTGGGGATAAAATAGTTTAAATCAACAGCTTATCATCTGGAGTCACAAGGAGTTTTGGAAAGATGACATCAAACTTTAAAAACTATGATAAAAGCATCCTGTCAGGATTATGCACAGGATTGGGATACGGGAATTCCATTCTTGTTATTTGCTATTAGAGATGCTCCTAATGCATTGATTGGTTTTAGTGCTTTTGAACAAGTTTATGGTCATGAGGTAATGGCACCACTAAAATTCATTTATGAGAAATTGGTGAGTCAAAATCCAGAAACGACTCTCCTGGATTACGCATCAAACTTCAGGGAGAGATTAGACAGAGCATTTGAGTTGGCTAGGGAACTTTTAAAGATATCATAGCAAGTGATGAAAGTGAAGGCTGATAAGAAAGCTAAAGCTCTCAGTTTTATCACTGGAGAGAAAGTTGTGTTATCAGTACTGGGTGACTCATTAAAGGCAAGTTTTAGTGGGCTTTACAGGATTGAAAAGAAATTGGGTGAAGTAAATTATTTAATAAATACTCCAGATAGGAGAAAGCAGAGGGTGTGTCATGTTAATATGCTTAAAAAGTACCTTGACAGGGAAGAGGACCAAAAGGTGGTGTTAGTGGTGGTATATAATGAAAAGAGGTAGACTCTGAAATTGATTTTCCACTAATCAAATTGGATAATGAAGGGGAACTTGAAAACTTAAATGTAATATTGAGTTATCTTCCAGACAAGTGTCAAAGTGAGTTGGGAAAGCTATTGTAGTCACACAAACCTATTTGTGGAAATAAGTTGGAGGACGGAATTAGCTATATATGATGATCTCTGTAACAGTTTCATCTTTGATAAGGCAACATCCTCATAGATGTAATCTGGCAAAGTTATCACAAGTACAGAAAGAAATTGATTTCATGCTTCAAAATGATAACATTAGTCTAGTTGCAGTAACTGCAGTTCACCTACCGTGCTGGTACTGAAACCGGGTGGAACACAAAGACTATGTGTGGACTATTGAAAGGTGAACGCGGTGACAAATGCGGATTCATATCCTATACCATGGTTGGAGGATTGTATTGAGAAAGCGGGACAATCAAAACTTATCACAATATCTAAAAGGATATTGGCAAGTACCGTTATTGGAGAGAGCAAAGGAGATATTGGCTTTTGGGACACCAAGTGGACTATATCAGTTTAAAGTCATGCCATTTGGTCTGAAGAATGCACCTGACAAAAAGTAATTGCAGATCTAAGCAATTATGCTGTTTATATTGGTGACTTAATAGTTTTTAGTCAGACATGGGATGAGCATTTACAGCATCTGGAAGAATTATTTACTTGATTACAAGAAGCTTATTTGGTGATGAACTTGGCTAAAAGTGAATTTGCAAAAGCACAAGTTACGTATTTAGGCCACACCATTGGACATGGTAAGGTGGCTCCGAGAGACATGAAAGTCAAGTCTATCATGGATTTCCCAGTGTCTACAAAAAAGAACGAGACGTTTTGAGATTTCTGGGCATGAGTGGGTTTTACCAGAAATTTGTGCCAAATTTTAGCCGAGTGGTTGCTCCACTGACTGAACTATTATAAAAGAACAAGAAGCTTCAATGGACACTGGAGTGTCAGGAGGCATTCGATACCTTGGAAACTGTATTAACTACGACACCAGTGTTGGCAGTACCCAATTGCACCAAGCAATTTAAGTTGGCCATTGCTGTAAGCGATATAGGCATTGGGGCTCTACTGTTACAAGAAGGTGACACTGGAATTGAAAAACCAATAGGATATTTTACACAGAAGCTGCATGTACACCAGGGAAGATACTCAACGATCGAAAAAGAGACTTTGAGTTTGGTGTTAGAATTGCAGCATTTTGAAATTTATGTGGCAAACAATTTGGCAGAAACTATTGTTTATATAGACCACAATCCTTTAAAGTTTCTGGACAAATTTTGAGACAAAAGTGCAAGGCTATTCAGGTGGGGTTTATTACTGCAACCACTTAATCTACAGATTATACATGTCACTGGGCAAGATAATCAGTTTGCAGATGCATTATCAAGAGTTTGAAGCTTGAGGGAAAAATTGGATATTTTAAAACCCGGATGCTGAACTGGAATGATTTCTGCTGATACCAAGGATTTGTGTCTGTGTGTATATATAAAAAATGAAGCTTTTAGAATTATGATGGTTCATTTTTCAATAAGGAGGAGGATGTCATGAAGAGATTAATGTCTATAATGTTATTGGAAATCATTTTTTAATAGCGTTTAATAGAATAGGGTCTATGTCTATGTGTCTGTCTGTGTCTTAAATTGGATTAAAGCTTTGATGTTTAGAAAGGAGTAGGTTTGAAATGGTAATTAGATAAACATGGGGAAGTTTAGAAATATAAGTGTCAAGGGAGCAATTTGCAATTTTAAATAAAGCATTCAAAAGAATGGGTGAAATCTTGCACCTAGTTAGAAGATGCCAAACAATGTATTGATTTTTCTCAGCTTACTAATAAAATTGGTGGAATCAAAGGGTGTTATTGTTAGCAGAGGTAAAATTAAAAGCCTGTTAATACAATGGAAAATTTACATTCAAAGAGAAAGATATGTATAAAGGAGATTGTGTGTTAATGCAGACGCATTTTAAGATCCATCAATTATGAGAAGCCTCCACTCCAGCCTGTTAAGCCTCAAGTCTGTCTGCAAGGACCCAGAGCAGAAACAAACTCATTTTGAATGTGACTCTCCAGGGTGTGCTCTGCTAGGTGTCTCTTTAAATCTTTGAGTTTTACCATTGCCTTAACAGGGGTGTAACTGAGAATCAGATAAATTAGGGGGTTTTTCTAGTTATTAAAGTAGTAATTTTGTAGACTTGTATATGTGCTTACAATTTTTCTTGTACTAATAAATGTTTAATTTAGTTATATAAAAAAAACCTTGATACTCGGTGGTCATATTACTACTGAATTCAAAGCCTGTACCATGTATACAAATTGCGAAAATGGGTTATGACAGTTGTTTCAAATTTCCCTCTGGGGTTTGAGCAACTGAGCCTTTGCCATCAGCTGTGTCATAACAATACATACGTAGATCTACCAATTACTATGATATCTTCTAAATCCCCGACTCAATCTAACTCCCAGTTACACTTTCATTATGGCAACAGTAAGACAGGTTTTAAAAGACCCAGGCAAAGATACATGATACCCTGAACAAGTCGACTTCCAAGTGAGTTTTCTTAACTTCAGTCCTCTGAAGAAAGCAGCTTGAGGCATAGATGCTGAAGGCTTTTCGTACTTGTACGATCTTAAAAATGCCTTCCCTTACACACAGCCCTTGCTCTTTCTTCATACATATCTTCCTCTTTGAATGCACATACCCATTGTTTCACCGTGTCTTTGGACTTTATCTCCCTGATAATAAAACCTTCTCATAGCACTAACTTTTACCAGTAAAGTTTGGGAAAAATAAGCACACGGTTTCTAAACTTCACCTGTCTATCTAATTAACATTTCAAACCTACCCCCCTCTCTTCTTAGGTCAAAGCACCCAGACTAGCTGTCTCTAATTCAATTAAATCTCACACACACACAAAGACACATATGCACATCCCACAATTACTCTATTTTACAATAAATTCCAATAACATTGAGAATCATTATATCTTCTTGACAATAAGTCATATTCTGAGCCTGCACCTTATTAATTCCCGGTTCTAGGGAGATGTTGGACAAAAGTTATTATAGGCTTCCTGCTTTAAGGGCTACTGGAACAACCATCAGCAGATGACTAAATAGCAACCACAGTACAGCAGAATCAGGAGGAGGGAACACAGAGCCTGTGGACTGATCCTCCAGAGGCCTGGGACAACTCAGTTAACAGTCAACAGTACCCCCATGCCACCTAAAGGGGAACAGGACTTATCTAGAAGTCATAGCCATACTGTCTCCAAATGAGTTGATAGGACTCTCCATGCGCGACTGTCTGCCTCCAGGTGTGTCCTTCACCTCTGCACACTGCTTTATAATGATTCCATCTTTTTCAAACATTGCGTTGCTGCTAGCTTTTAATTGCCATCCAATTTCTTTACCCCATGCACACAGACTGCACCAATTTGAAAATAGATGCTACCACATTTTGTTAAGGCAAAGAAAATAATTACTTTTGCCTATTCATTGGCAGATATCCTGAAGCCTTCTTGCGGATAATGCTTGAGAACTCTGGTGTAGAAAATCACAAAATTAAAGCACCACCGGACTGTGTAGAACATAGTTCAGGGCTCTATTGTTATGAATATAATCAGGGCAGCCAGTGTTAAGACCAAATTGCATTCTCGGTAGGACTGCCCAAGGCTAGAATAAGTTCTATTATTCTATAAGATGAATTCTGGATATTAAATTGGTCAGAGCTGGAGGGTAGCTCCAATGGTTAATATTCCTTCAATAACAGTATTCATTATTTGCATTTTTTCACCACTACATTTTAAACAGAAACACACTATTTTTTCCTCTCTAAATTTACTGTCCACCATTCTGAACTGTCCAGAAAGGTTTCCTAAATTTAAGATCAGAACTGATTCAGCTGTCTATCTGAACAGTCCCAAAAGTTAATATCTTTGAATCAACCACTCTGTCAAATCTGTCTCCAGACCTCCTGCAAAGTCTTCCATGCGATTCTCCTCCATAATCAGTCTATTCTGCACATTCACCAGTTTGTGTGTAATCTAATCTAGTGTGTCTAGCCTTCTCCTGTCCATCCCAGCAAGGTTCCGTTTACTCATCCCCAAGAGAATACTGATTCTCTCCAGCGAACATCACCTTTCCAGATTGAACAAATCCAAGTTGCTCAACCCTTCTGTAAATGTAAAATTAAAGAGAGATACTAATAGATTAGGTGAATAGGCTGAACTGTGGAAATTGGATTTTAATGTAGGCAAATGTGACATCATTCACTTCGAACTTCAAGGATACAACAGGGTGCTTTCTAAATAGTGTGAAGCTAGAAGCAGTGGAAACCCAAAGAGATTTTGGTAACGTGGGGTCTAGATACACAGATCATTGAAATGTCATGAATAGGTACAGAAAATAATAAAAAGAGGCTAATAGAATGCTAGCTTTTACACCTCGAAGAATAGAAGTCATGCTTCAGCTACACAAAGCCCTGGTTGGATCACACCTAGCATATGTATGTTAAGCACTTGAGAGCACCACACCTTAGAAAGGATATATTGGCCTTGGAGGGAGTGTAGTGGACATTCACTAGAGTGATACCTGGACTCCAAGGGTTAAGGTACGAGAACAGATTAAGTATTTTTTTTTTTAGCTATTCATTCATGTGATGAGGGGATCACTGGCTAGGCCAGCATTTATTGTTCATTCCCAATTGCCCTTGAAAAGGTGCAGATGAGCCTCCTCCTCGAATCTCTGCCGTCCCTGTGGTGTAGGTATAACACAGTGCTGTTAGGAAGAGATTTCCAGAATTCTGTCCCAGCAACAGTGAAGGAATGGTGACATATTCTAAGTCAGGATGGCGAGTGGCTTGGAGGGGAACTTGTAGGTGGCTGTGTTCCCATGTGTCTGCTGCCCTTGGCCTTCTAGGTGGTAGAGGCCGCAGATTTGGAAGGGTTTGAAATCGGGTCGTATTCCTGAAACTTAGGAGGTTAAGTGGTAATTTCATTGAAGGTTTCAAGATATTAAGGGGAATGGAGAGGGTAGATTGAGAGAAAAACCATTTCCACTGGTTGGGGAGTCTAGGACTAGGAAGCCGAGTCAAAAAAATTAAAGTCATACCTTTAGGAGTGAAACTAAGAACATTTCTTCATGCAAAGGTAGTAGAAGTTTGAAGCTCTCTTCTGCAAACAGCAACTAATGTGAGATCAATTATTAATTTTAATATAGAGATCAATAACTTTTTTATTAGCAAAAGGTATTAAGGGATTTGGGGCAAAGGCAGGTGCGTGGAGTGGGGTTGTAGATCCAACAGTAGTCAAGAAGCTAAACAGCATCCAGGACATAGCAGTCCACATGATTGGCACACCATCCACCACCCTAAACAATCACTTCCTCCATTACTGATGCATAGTGAAGCAGTGTGTACCATCTACAAGATGCACGGCAGCAACTCACCAAGGATCCTACTTCTATATATATAACTATCACCTCAAAAGATAAGGGCAGCAGATACATGGGAACACCACCACCTGGAAGTTCCACTCCAAGTCAAACACCATACTAATTTGGAAATATATCAGGTTTTCTTCACTGTTGCTGGATCAAAATCGTGGAACCACCTCCCATCCAGCAATGAGGATACACCTACACCACATTGGACTTTAAACGGTTCCAGGAGGTAGCTCACTACCACCTTCTCAAGGGCAATTTGAGATAGGCAACAAATAGATGCTGGCCTTGCGAGCAACATCCACATCCCATGAACAAAAATGCAAAAAATCTCATTGGCACATGATCAAGGGCCTGTCCCTAGCTGCTCCTATGTTACTAACACCATCCAGGGCAGATTGGTTCTGAATAGTTCAGTGTCAGACTGACCAGTGCATAGTTATCCACTGAGTTACTGGGAGGGCTTGGGCAGGCTACCTGTTTAAAATAACCCCTCCAACTGAGGTGACATTACCATTGCACTCTCCACCTCAGTACAGCATGAATGCTAGCCGCACCCCCCCCCAGCACTCTCACGCTGAGAACCAGGCTTCATTGTTGCCCATACCTGGCTCAATATCTCCCCAGCCACACCAACGCACTGTAGTTAGAGTATATACAATCTACAGGATGCATGGCAGCAATTCAGCAAAGCCAATAAGACAGTAGCCCTACCACCTATAGTACCACCATCACCAAGAACATAGGCACATAACGGGGGAAAAAAAAAATCACCTGCAAATTCCCTTCCTAACCATGCAACATTCTGTCTTAGAGTTTTAATCATTACTTCATCATCACTGGGTCAGAATCCTGGAATTCCCCACCTAATAGCACCGTGGGAGCCTCTTCACACGGACTGCATTTCAAGAAAACCCGCCATCAACTTTCTTTAGGAGCAACTAAGAATGGTTAATAAATGGAGCTGAACACTGGAATTTTCAGGAAACGCCTCCACCCCAACAAACTTTTCTTTTTTAAGAAGTGCAGACATTGATGCAGTGTGCATAAAAGTATAAGACCACGTGGAGAAATAATGATTAATACATTTCTGTCTGAATGAAGCAATGGATCATCAGTTTTGTATAGGAATATTGGGAATCCTGTGAATAAAATGGGAGACCCAAGAGTTGCTAGCTGGAGAGGCAAACTACGATATTAGTGATCACACAGAGGCCTGGTTCATTGGGTGACAAACAAGGATACGTTACTTTGCCGGTGACTGAAAACTAGGTAGGGCTTTATGTGAAAGAATTTGATTGGAATAGAATAGACTTATTTGGTCCAAGTGAAAATATGGTGCAGCGAGGAGAACAAGTCAGCAAGCAGGGGCACGTAGTGAAAGCAGCTCATTCACTGACAGTGAACCTCTACTGATTGAATGACTTTTACTTAAGAGATGAAATTAGATTTGTTACATTTCATTTCAACAGGGATTGAATCAGTGTGCATTATCATCAGATACATTAGAACATAAAACCTCTGCTATGATATAACAAAAGTCACAAATCACACAAATGGACACTTCCATTTGTTGATAAGCAGCTCTACAGATAGGAAAGTTTAAAATGGTGTTCAATCCCTCTGTAGAAGTTTACAAATAACTGCAATAGTGACAGGCAGCAAGATAACATTTTCCCATAAACTTATCACTGCTCAGCCATTTTACCAATGGCCCCAAGTCCCTGCAGTCACCTTCTGTCCTCTGTTGACAGGTCAACATTTCCAAAAACAAATTGAAGCTAATGTAAGGGCAGGCAAATTTCAAAGAAATGCATGCAGTAATTGCTAATTCCAAAAAACATTAAGTGACCAAATGTAATAAATACTGAAAATGCTGGAAAAACGCAACAGGTCTGGCAGCATCAATGGAGAAAGAAACAGAGTTAATGTTTTGAGTTCAAAATGACTTTTTCGGAATTCAGCTTCATCAGCCCATCTGTACAGAAAATTTAACTTCAGGTGCCTCTGCTACTCCAACCAGTGTCCTTAAATTTTACTTTGACCTGTCTGTGTATTGGTTGGTGCACAATGTATAAACTTTTGGCTATTTCACAGATTTTAAAACACTCTCAGTTTAAGATGACCCTGGAAGATAGTCCTGAAGATTTACCATGGGAATGTCATAAATATCTTGTGCAAAATGCAATGTGAAATGGTGAATGCTGCTGTACAACTGTGATGTTGTGCTTGCTTTTCACAATCAGCCAGAATTTTACCAGAAAAATGCATCAAGCTTCAAGGCCCTATTTACTGACTGAAAGGTTAGTAACAGATCCAACTCCTTGCCACCAGAATTTGTAAAATGAGGGGAAATGAGCTCCTGTAGAAAAGCTAACTTTATGTCCTGATGGAACTAAACTTTTGCCTCAGTAAAAATGAAATTGATCTATAAATTAGGAAGACTTAAAGGTGCGAGTTAAAGTTCACACCATGCTTAATCTTTCAAAGAAATGTGCAAGCTGCTCAATAATTCAGATGAAAACTCCAAATGCATTTTTTTCCCCAAGATAGTCAACTAACTTTTAAGGGACTTCAGCTGAAATACATTTTTTCCAATTATAACATTAAACATTTTACAGTTTGTATTTAGTTAAGTAACATTTCAAAAAGCTCCATTGGGAAATTGTTGGAATCCATTATTAAGGAAGTAGCAATGGGACATTTGGAAAGTCAAAATGCAATCCATCAGAGTCAGCATAGTTTTATGAAGAGTAAATCGTGTTTGACTAATTTGCTAGAGTTCTTTACAGATGTGACAAGCAAAGTGGATAATGGGGATCCTGCAGATGTAGTATATCTGGACTACCAGAAGGCCTTTGGTAAGGTGCTGCACAAAAGATTAATGCACAAGATATGATCACACAGAGTTAGGGGTAATATATTAACTTGGATTGAGGATTGGCTAACCAACAGAAAGCAAAGAGTTGGGATAAATGGGTCTTTTTCTGGATGGCAAGCTGTAACTAGTGGGGTGCCAGAGGATTTGGTCCTTGGGCACCAACTATTTACAATCTATATTAATGACTTGGATTCAGGGATAGAAGATACTACAGCTAATTTTGCAGATGACACTAAAATAGGTGGGAAAGTAAGTTGCAAGGAAGAAATAAGAAACTTACAAATGGATATGGACAGGTTGGGTGAATGGGCCAAAATTTGGCAGATGGAGTTTAACGTGGATAAGTGTGGGGTTATCCATTTTGGTTGGAAGAATAAAAAGACGACATTATTTAAATGGAGAGAAACTTCAGAATGCTTCAGTGCAGAGGGATCTGGGTGTCCTTGTGCATGAATCGTTGAAAGCTAGTATGCAGGTACAGCAGGTAATAAGGAAGGCAAATGGAATTTTGGCATTTATTGCTAAAGGAATAGAGTGTATAAATAGAGAAGAAGTGTTGCTGCAACTGAACAAGGCATCGGTGAGCCCGCACCTGGAGTATTTGCAGTTTTGGTCCCCTTACTTGAGGAAGAATGTAGTTGCACTGGAGGCGGTTCAGAGGTGGTTCGACTAGATTGATTCCAGAGACGCGGGGCTTGTCTTATGAGGAGAGATTGAGCAGTTTAGGCCTATACTCGCCAGAGTTTAGAAGGATGAGAGGAGATCTAGTTGAGGTATATAAGATGCTAAAGGGGACAGACAAAGTAGGTGTGGAGCAGATGTTTCCCTTTCTGGGGCATTCTAGAACGAGAGGTCATAGCTTTAGGCTAAGGGATGGTAGATTTAAATCAGAGATATGGAGGAATTACTTTTCTCAAAGGGTCGTGAATCTGTGGAATTCACTACCTCAGCGTGCAGTAGATGCCGGGACGCTGCATAAATTTAAGGAGGCGATAGACAGATTTTTATTTAGTAACAGATTGAAAGATTATGGGGAGAGGGCAGGAAATTGGAATTGAGGCCGAAATGAAGTCAGCCATGATTGTAATGAATAACGGGGCAGGCTCGAGAGGCTGAATTACCTACTCCTGCTCCTAGTTCTTATGTGCTCTACCACTATATTCAAGTGTAAAATACAATACTTACATAAGGCAAGAAGATTCAAAATCAATTCACTGTGGGCAATACAAGGTAAAACATTCATGCTCATTTTTAGCACTTGCAGAAACTGCCATACATTAGTTAGAAAACATGGTTGGAAACAATGTCAGTAATGTGTTTAACAAGAGCATCATTAGCAAGTGACACCTGTGCACTAGATCAGCAAAGACACCCAGCTGACTCCACAATGCACAAGATAGCGCCACTACCTGCCCAAAGATCAGATTCATATTCCAAAGCTATGTTCATTCAGTTCTGTATTCTCTTGTTCAGCTGGGACCCACATGTCAGAAAGTGACATTGTTCCTATCTGTTCACACGCACGGCTGAATTTCATGTATCGTAGCTAATTGAACTTTAGAAGTCGCAATAAAATAAGCATGAGAATTTTCAGGTGCAATATGAAAATTCAGATACATTTATAATTAAATAAATCATACATAGAACATTTTCATCACACTCCAGGCATGAACTTTGTTGCAAAACAAATGCAAATCGGAGGGTGAAAGCCAGGCAGCTCATCCTAGCACCTGAACTGAAGCTTCAAATTTACAAGCAATTTCTGACCTCTAATTTACTCAAGGAACATACAAGCAGTTTCAGTTCTCTGGGTTTCTACCAGAGTATTCGAGTCGTGGCCTGAACTATACGCTTCAGATCACAGACTATTGAAACGAAAGGCAATGGAAACTCAGGATACATCCGGGAATGTTCAAACGTGCACGCTATTTGTATTGATGGAATTGGAATTGCAATTGATAAAGCTGTTGACACTATGTAACAGGAGCCAAACCTCCAAGAATATTTGTTTTCTTCTAAACCATCTCAACTCTTCAGATGAACACAATCGACATGGAAAGCCCTGGTAACAAGAGGATTCCAAGTCCAAACAGAATACCTCTGAACAGGCTAGTACATCTCAAAGTTGGAACACATCCTTGGAAGTCAGATCAATTCAGCTTAGTACATGAAGCCCCTGGAGTGGCACCGTCTATACTGTAACCACTGATCACTCTGAACTGGATAGATTTTTTACTGGGCCATATCTAATGGGATAGTGCTACTTGGGCTACTGTCCAGGCTGGGAAATGATTTATGTAAAAGTTGTGTCAAGGACTAAAGACAAGGCACAAAGAGCAGCAGCAACAGGCAATGAAAGGTAGACGGTAACTGCATAAATTCCAGGGTTTAACTAAAATTGGGAGTTTGACATAGAAATACCAGCCACAAACCAGCCCTTAGCAACTCAGGGATTGTTATTTAATAAAATGTCATTTAGGGCAAACAACAAGACAACATGCAATAGAAATAGAACAGGCAAGAGCAAGACTGACATCTGTTTAAATGATCCAAATTGTGAGGGAAGATGAGGAAAACTCAGGAATGGATTTTCCTGGCTGCAATTGGGCTAGAAACCACACAGGCAGCTGGGAAAAATGCAGCTGATGTTGTGCATGCACTGTGTTTCTGACGTGAGAAATTTTTGCGAGAGCAGGAGGAAGAGCCAGGTCTGCAAACTTGCCCATGCCATGGTGGGACAATTAAGCTGTTAATAATCCCTCTCTGTAGAGTTTTTGAATTTGTTGGAGACGGTCTGCGTTTAGAAGCTGCCTCCCTCAGACCAGTTATAAGCAGACGTGGGCCAAGTTGGAAGGGGCCAGAGAGGCCAGAAAAGTTTCTGAAGTTAAGTGCAACGGCTGATTGCAGTTGAAAGGACTTTAAATTGGCAGGAGGTCAGGGAAGGAGTGTGCATTAAGAACGTTGCCAGTTCAGGGGGTTGTCATTTACCTGGCATTGTGTGGGCAATGGAAGAGTGGGCAAGGCTGTTTGGATTCTACCTGAGCACCAAGATGATGAGCAGCAGGAACCTGCACAGAAAAGGCAGAGGCCCAAGCATCATGAAGCCAGAGGACAAAGACGAGGGGCATGAAGAAGGAGAAGACGGCACTATCCTGAGCACAGGATCTACAGGGAGAGGCAAAGATACTTGGAGATGACTGAGAGCCAGTGTCATAGAAGACTGTGACTCTCCAAGTAGATGGTCACAGACATCTGTGCCCTCCTCAATGCAGACCTCTGCAGAATCTCAGGTGGCTGCAGGTGACAAGTGGACTCTTAGGCAAGGTTGGACCAACACATCAGATTCACAACTGATGCAGCAGTGCAGGTTCAAAGGACATGAGTCGGTCAGGTGGTGCCCTCCAATACACTCCTTAGTCGCTGTGGTGGCCAGCTGCACTCTCCATAACAATGGCCCTCCAGAGGGCTGTAGGCCTTGAGGATGGTGAGGCCTTGGAAGGGGACAGCTCACTGGGGGAGGAGTGGGAAGTAAGTGGAGGAGGAGGAATTGGAAGCAAAGGGAGATGGATGTTGAACAGAGGGGTTCTCCTGCTGCAGGATGAGGTGGTTTCCTCCTGCCAACTTCCTGAAGAGGATCTCCCTCCTCCCCCTCATGGGTGACATGCCTCCAGCTCCCCAGCGACATCTCTCTTCCCTGTGGTAGTGGGAGGCTTTGCAAAACCAACAGGTCTCTCCCTCAGGACAATCAGCAGCCTCAGTGATGGTTGCCGTGGAGGTCCAAATGAGTCCCACGCTTCATTTAACCCATCTCCATTCCTGCCCACAATGGCTGTAAATGGGCAGGAAACCCATCTTCATATTAATTAAGGATTCTTCCCTCAAAAATCTGAACTTCAGTCAGTTTCTCACCGGAGGTGAGTTTCCACCGCCTGGAAGGTCAAGGGCAGCCAACAGGCGGGAATACCTGATACCTACAAGTTCCTCTTCATGTTAAACACCATCCTGACTTGGAACCATATCGCTATTCCTTCATTGCCATTGGATCGTGGCAAAAACCTGGAACTCCCTCAACAGGACTGTGGTGTACCAACACCACACAGACGGCATCCATTCCAGACAGCAGCTCACCACTGCCCTCTCAAGGTAATTCGAGATGGGTAAATGCTGGCCTCGCCAGCAACACTCGCATCCCACAAATTAATAAATATTAAACGTTAAGTAATGCAACTTTACTTTCTAAGTAATGTCAGGGAAATCAAATCATAAAATGAGTAAAAAGAGATTTAAATCAGACAAAACATTTTGAACAAAAGCAGGGGCTGGGGGTAGGAATAACAGCCACCTAAAGATAAGGGAAAGAGAAAAGAGCAAAGGTCAGAATGTGCTCCATGTTCAGGAAGCAAAGCAGGTAGTGCTAAAATACCTGCATAAAACAGGACAGGACTGTTGAAAAGTAAGTATGGTCAGTCAAAAAGCAAGAGAAAAATACTATCTGAGCATATGGCAAAGGTTGGGGATGGTTACTCAGCTCAAAAGATATGCCCACTAATGCATGGAGTTTAAGGATATAAACAAACTAATTGGAAGCACAGATTCAGCTTAACAGGTACGCTGTGGTTATTAAGAGATTTGGCCATAAATTGGGTAAAATTAGGACCTAAAATACGTCAGGCTATAAAGGCCTTTAGAGGACAAAGAAATTGGAAAATGAATTGGCATAGCAATATTGATTAAGACAATTACAGAAGTGGAAATGAATATCAGTAAGGGTGAGCAGACAGTGAAATCACTCAGAACTAAAGGAAGCAGTAAAGAATCTGCCAGGAGTTGTCTACAGATGGTCTGGCAATGTTGATGTAGCAACAAGATCAAAGCAGCATGCAGGAAACACAAAGCTGCTTTAATGGGAGATTTTAATGGTCACAAAAACAGGGAGAAGCAGAACACCACAAGTTGCAAAAGCAGCCAATTTCGAGAGAGTATATTCAGGACAGTTTTCTGGTACAGTGCATTTAGAGCCAACAAGGGAACAGGCTCTGTTGGATTTGATCTATATTGAGCCAAAATGAGTCAACAATCTGACGATAAGGGTACACTTAGTTAACAGTGACCGTAATATGATAGTATTTGATATCATGTTTGAGAGAGTGGTGGAGAGTTTAACTAAGGCAGAGTTCAAGGGAATGAAACAAACTGACTGCAGTAAACTGAGCTGAACTGTTAATGGGTAGAACTATAGTTAGTGCTGAGGAAGATTGCAAAAAATACAAGACATCAACAAATTTGTGCAATTAGCATCCAACTGGCAAATTCATTTCAGTACTGTATAGGTGAACGTGAGGTGGTGCATTTGGCACAAGACAGACAGAAACCATACACTTTTATGAAATAAAAGTTTAAACGAGGAAGAGGGCCAAAGTGATCTGGTGGTACAGATCACAAATCACAAAGACAAATGCAGATTTTAAAAACTATTAAAGAAACAAAGTTCATTTCCAAAAAAAAATAGAATTCAAAAACAGAGAAATTACTTTAAACTTTTTTAGTACCTTTGTTAGACCACACTTAAGCGTGCTGTGCAGAGTTCTGGTCTACATTTAAAAAGGATATAGATACTGGAGAATGTGCAGGATGATCCCAAAACTGAGATTGTACTTATCAGGAAAAGACTGAAAAGGTTGGGAACCTCTTCTCTAGAAAATAGACTGAAATTAACCTGATCTTTAAGATGGTGAAGCATCTTGATAGATTAGACATAGACAAGATGCTTCAATTCAGGGAAACAAACAGATTAAAGGAGAACATGAGAGGACCACTCGGTGACAGGCAGTCGGCAGCACCTATAGGATCTAGCATCTAGTCTATACTCAAGTAGGAGTAAGGGTAAAATAAAAGCAAGGGTCCATATTCTATTTAGTTAAGATATGTCTAGGGAGCTCAGTCCCGTGATTTGCACATCCTGTGCTATGTGGGAAATCCTAGACACTCCTGGCAGCCTGGACAACCATGTGTGCAGGAGGTGCCTCTGACTGGAGCAACTGGAGCTCCGGGTTTTGGAGCTCGAGCGGCAGCTGGGGGCAGTACGGTGCACTCACGAGGCTGAGAGGTTCGTGGATAGTATGTTTCAGGACATGGTCACCCCACAGCTTAAGGAAGTGCAAGCAGAGAGGGAATGGGTGACCGCCAGACAGAAGGGGACCAGGCAGGTAGTGAGGGAAATCCCCCCACCCCCACACCACCGAGTGCATTTCGCTTGCAAATCATTTTTCGATCTTGGAAAACGGTGCCAGAGGCCAACCAGAGCCAAGGCCATGGCACTGTGGGTGGTCCAGCTACTCAAGGTGGGAGGGAAAAGTGTGGAAGGGCAATAGTGGCAGGGAATTCATTAGGGAGGGGAGTAGACAGGCGCTTCTGCAGCCGTAGATATGACTCCAAGGTGGTATGCTGCCTCCCAGGTGCCAGGGTCAAAGACATTACGGAACGGCTGCAGGGTATTCTGAAAGGGGAGGGTGAACAGCCAGAGGTTGTGGTCCAGGTTGGGACCAATGACATAGGAAGAAAGAGAAACAGGTCCTGCAAGCAGACTTCAGGAAGCAAGTAGGAAATTGACAAGCAGAGCTTCAAAAGATAGTAATCTCCAGGTTACTCTGGTGCCACACAATATTGAGTATAGGAACACAAGGGTAGAGCAGATGAATGTGTGGCTGGAGAGATGGTGCAGGAGGGAGGGCTTTAGATTCCTGGGGCATCGGAACCATTTCTGGGGGAGGTGGTACCTGTACAAGTTGGACACTTACATCTGAACAGGAACAGGACCAACACCCTCGTGGGGAGGTTTGGTATTGCTGTTGGGACGGATTTAAACTAAATTGGTAGGGGGATGGGATCCTGAAAAGTAGTTCAGAGGGGAGAGAAGCTGAGATGGAATTAGAAGTTAAAACACTAGTGAGTGAGTCGGAAGGCAGAGGAAACATTGGGCTAGATAAGAAAGAAGTGAGTTTAGCAAGGCTAAATGGAATATATTTTAATGCAAGGAGCCTGAGGAATAAGACAGACAAGCTTAAGGCACAGACAGGCAAGTGGGACAATGATATCAGAGCTATGACCGAGACTTGGCTAAAAGGGCAGGATTGGCAGCTCAGCACAAAAGGGACAAACACGCTGTTGGGTGTGTACTATAAGTTCCCAAACAGTCAAAGAGAGATGGATGATCAAATATGTAATCAAATTTCAGAGAATTGTAAGAATAATAGTGCAGTATAGTAGGGGGTTTTAACTACCCAAATATTAACTGGGACAGTTTGTGTGTAAGGTAGGGATGGAGCAAAATTCTTAAGTTGCATCCAGGAGTACTTTTTTAGCCAGTACGTAGAAAGCCCAACAACGAGGGGGCGGTTCTGGGCCTAATATTCGGAAATGAGACCAGGCAGGTGGAAGGCGTATCAGTAGGGGAGCATTTTGGAGATGGTGACCGTGACTCAGTTAGATTTCGGATAGTTATGGAAAAAGATAAAGTTGGGCAGGGATTAAAAGGTTCTAAACTGGGGAAAGGCTAATTTTACTAAGATAAGATGCAATTTGGCCCAAGTGAGCTAGGAGCAGCTACTTGCAGATAAACAAAAACAGAAAATGCTGGAAAGACTCAGCAGGTCTAACAGCATCTGTGGAGACAGAAACAGGGTTAATGTTTCGAGTCCGTATGAAGAAGAGTCATACGTTAACCCTGTCCTTCTCTCCACAGATGCTGTTAGACCTGCTGAGTTTTTCCAGCATTTTCTGCTTTGGTTTCAAATTTCCAGCATATGCAGTATTTTGCTTTTATCTACTTGCAGATAAAACTGTGTCAGAGCAGTGGGAGGTAATCGAGGAAGAAATAGCGAGAGTACAGGGCAAATATGTTCCCGTAAAGATGGGGGGTGTGGGGTGGGGGGGGGGGGGGGAGAGCCACGTCCAGAGAACCCTGGATGTCAAGGGACATAGAGATTAGGATTAAAAAGAAAAGAGAAGCTTATGGCAGATACCAAGGGTTCAATACGCCAGGGTCCCTGGAGAAGTATAAAGTGCGGAGGGAGCTTAAAAAGGAAATTAAGAGAGCTAAGAGTGCATGAGAAAGCATTGGTAGGTAGAATAAAGGGAAACCCAAAGGGTTTTTTAAAAATATATAAAGAGCAAGAGAATAACTAGGGAAAGAGTCGGGCCAATTAGGGACCATAGAGATAACGTGTGTGTGGACCCAGAAGAGGTGGGTACAGTCCTCGATGAATACTTTGTGTTGGTCTTCATAATGGAAAAGGACGAAGCAGATATAGACATCAGGGTGGATGACTGTGAAATATTAGAGTAAATTAACATAGAGGGAGCGAGGAGGTACTAGCAGGTTTAGCTGCCTTAAAAGTGGATAAATCCACAGGCCTGGATGAGATGTATCCCAGGCTGTTGAGGGAAGAGATATCAGGGGCCCTGGCAATAACTTTCAAAGCCTCACTGGCCACAGGTGAGGTGCCAGAGGACTGGAGGACTGCTAATGTTGTTCCGTTATTTAAAAAAAGGGAGGGAGGGAGTGATAGACCAGGAAATTATAGGCCAGTCAGTCTAACCTCGGTGGTGGGGAAGTTACTAGAAAGGACCGAGGGACAGAATATGCACTTGGAGAGACGTGGATTAATCAGGGATAGTCAGCATGGATTTGTTAAGGGAAGGTCATATTTGACAAATTTAATCAAATTTTTTGAGGAGGTAACCAGGTGTGTTGATGAAGATAATGCATTTCATGTGGTCTACATGAACTCTAGCAAGGCTTCTGATAAGGTCCCTCATGGCAAACTGGTCAAGAAAGTAAGAGCCCATGGGATCCAAGGCAAAGTGGCACATTGGGTCCAAAATTCGCTTAGAGGCAAGAAGCAGAGGGTGATGGTAAAGGGATGTTTCTATGACTGGAAATCTGTTTCCAGTGGGGTCCCACAGAGCTCGGTGCTAGGACCTTTGCTGTTTGTGGTGTACAGAAATGACTTGGACCACGAAAATGACTTGACACGAAAATTGGTAGGGTGGTAAATAGTGAGGATGAAAGCTGTAAACTGCAGGAGGATATCAATGGACCAGTCAGGTGGGCAGAGCAGTGGCAAATAGAATTCAACTCAGAAGTGTGAGGTAATGCACTTGGGGAGAGCTAACAAGACAAGGGATTACACTATGAATGGTAGGACCCTGGAAAGTACGGAAAATCAAAGGGACCTTGGTGTGCATATCCACAGATCCCTGAAGGTAGCAGGGCAGGTCGATAAGGTGGTTTAGGCGACATATGGGATGCTTGCCTTTATTAGCCAAGGCATAGAATACAAGAGGAGGGAGGTTATGCTGGAACTGTATAAAATGCTGGTTAGGCCACAACTGGAGTGATGCGTGCAGTTCTGGTCATCATATTATAAGAAGGATGTGATTGCACTGGAGAGGGTGCAGAGGAGATTTACCAGGATGCTGCCTGGGTTGGAGGGTCTGAGGTATGAGGAAAGATTGGATAGGCTGGGGTTGTTTTCCTTGGAGCAGTGAAGGTTGAAAGGGGACCTGATAGAGGTGTGTAAGATTATGAGGGACATGGATAGGATGGATAGGAAGGCACTTTTCCATTAGTAGAGGGGTCAATAACCAAGGGGCATAGATTTAATGTAAGAGATAGAAGAAGCGGAATTGAGAAGAAACTTTTTCACCCAGAGGGTGGTGGGAATCTGGAATTCACTGCCTGAAAGGGTGGTTGAGTCAGAAACTTGCGTAACATTTAAGAAATATTTAGATAGTCACTTGTGTTGCCATAGCCTCCAGGGCTATGGGCCAAGTGCTGGAAAATGGGATTAGTGTAGTCAGATCTTTGTTGACTGGAGCTGACATGATGGGCCGAATGACCTCCTTCTGTGCTGCAGGCATCTATGAGTCTATAATAAATACAATAAGGAATTCAGGAGAAACTTCGGTCCTTAGAAAATGATCAGAATGTGGAATGCGAAATGTACTGACAATACCAATACCTCATCACCATCATTCTCAATAACTCCATTGTTGCCAAATCATCATTCTTCTTGTCTGAGATCCAGTACTGAATAAGCAGAAATTTTCTCCAACTAAATATTGGGAAGATCAAAGCCAATGTTTAAATGTCCCCATTACAAACCCCATTCCCTAGCAATAGATTCCATTCCTCTCCCTGGAAATAGTCTGAGATTAAAACAGTCTGCTCTCAACCTTGGGTTCATATTTGACCCCAAGATGAGCTTCTGATCACATATTCACATCATCAATAAGTCCGTCTATTTCCACCTCTGTAACATTGTCCAATTCAACTGCTGCCTCAGTTTATCTATTGCAACCCATATCTATGCTTTTGTTACCTCTAGACTTGACTATTCCAATGGACTCCTAGCCAGCTTCATGCAGACTAACCTCGACAAACAGCCAAAACTCTGCTGCCTATATCGTAACCTGCACTAGAGCCCATTTACCTGGGACCCTGTGCTTTCTGACATAAATTAGTTTCCATCAAATATGCCTCAATTTGAAAATTTTCTTGTTTTCAAATCCCTCCCCTGACCACCTCCTCCTATCACCCCACCACACCCCCATCCCACACAGCCATTTCAACTCTCTGACAGCCCCACAAGCAGAGATATTTGAGCTCATCTAATTCTGGCCTCTTGAGCATCCCCAATTTTAATCACTTATGGAGGCTCCACCTTTGCTAATTTCCTCCCTAAACCTCCCTGCCTCTCTTCTCTTTTAAGATGCTCCTCAAAACCTACTTCTAAATTGTATGCCATCTGCCCTAATATCACCTTATATAGCTCAGTGTCTAATTTTGCTTTATAATGCTGTGAAGCACTTTAGGACATTTTATTAAAAGGTGCTACATAAATACAAATTGCTATTGCTGTAGGCTTGTGTCGAACAACAACAACACTATAGAAAAAGGGCTTTTCATAAGTTCCTTGCAATATTTAAATAGTATCCTGATAAAAGACAACTATGTACTGAGGCAACCATGATCAATAAATTAGGTAAGAGGCAGTATCAAGCTAAAAGTAGAGGCTTACAATGTGCAAGTGAATATGAAAACCCAGTGCAGTGGGAGAGCTATAAAAAGCAACAAATGGGCACAAGGAAAGCATCAAGTGCTTCAAAAAAATGGGAATATTAAAAAACCTTAAGGGATATCAAACTAACAGTAATGGTTTCATAAATATATTAAGAGAAATAAAGTGGCTACAGGAAATGTGGGCCCATTAAATAAATTCTCTAATCAACAATAAGGAAATGGTAGGCTTGTTCAATGAATACTTCATAAAGATATTATAGCAAAGATAGCGGTCATTTGGACAAATCAAATCCGTGCCAGCTCTCTGTAAGGAAATCCAGTCAGTCCTATCACCCACTCAATTCCTGTAGCCCTGCATGTTTATTTTCTTCAAGTTCTTATCCAATTCACTTCTGGAATTAGAGTTTGAGGTCATTATCACTTGCTGTGTAAACAAAGCTTTTCTTCACATTCCCCCTGAATCTCTTGCCCAAAACTTGCCTCCAAATCATTCTAGAATCAGTTAATGGGAACAGCTTTTCTTAGCCTACCTAATACACTCCATCCCACGTTCAAATTCACTTTTGAGATGGAGCAGTCCAACACGTTCCCGTTCCTTTTCTTATAAGCTGAGAAATACACTGTTGTGTTCTCCATTACTGTCTACTGCAAGCCTACTTTCACCTGTCAATTTACATGTTGGGGTTCGCTTAGTTCCACGTGCTACAAGATTGGCCTCATCAGGAATCTTGTAAATAGCGTCATATCCATTTGCTCACCTTGTGAGTTTGATGCAGAAATAGAGCGCATCAAATCTAACTGCGGGGCAACGGCTATCCTGATCAGATCATCGCTCGCTATGCATCACGCAAACTCACAAATGGGCCAAAGGCTGCCACTTTTAGACCCAAAAATTGTCTGGTCTACAAATTACCCTGGAAAGGCAAGGTATCTCAAAAATTTTGAACAACAGGCTAAGCAAGCCATTTCATGCTGCTACTATGCGAGTGGTATTTTCTACAAATAGGATGCTACAGTCAGTCCAAAAAGATATCCTGCCCATCACATAATTGACCAACGTCGTGCATGAATTTCAGTGCTGGTGCGATGCCAGATATCTAGGCTGCACTCAGTAATTGGCTGATTGAAACAAACAGCATGTTCCTTCATAAACAGCATGTTCCTTCATAAGAGATAAAAACAAAAAACCGTGGATGCTGGAAATCCAAAACAAAAACAGAATTACCTGGAAAAACTCAGCAGGTCTGGCAGCATTGGCGGAGAAGAAAAGAGTTGATGTTTCGAGTCCTCATGACCCTTCCAGTTCTGTGGAAGGGTCATGAGGACTCGAAACGTCAACTCTTTTCTTCTCCACCGATGCTGCCAGACCTGCTGAGTTTTTCCAGCATGTTCCTTCAGTCGATTGTAATAGGCAGAATACAGACCATATTCAACCACACTTGCAAATCCCAAAACAAAAAATCCACTGTTAGATATGATCCTGCAATTGGGCAACACTTGCTGAACAGTTCTGAGTATGCCTAAAGCTACACTAACAACCAATTCAATATCAACCAAGCTTATAACATAGATCATTTATACTTGCATATTAATGCACATTGCTTCATCTAAGGACCTGTTCTATGCAAGTAATAGGAACATGTTCAAGCCTATGTCTTTATTGAATTACCAGGATGTTTGGGGAGCCTATAGTTCCCTGTTGCTCTCTCCATAGCAATGCCTAGGCCAGAGTTCACTTGCCAACCAACATCCTTTTCTCCTGTAATATAAACTGTGATTGTTTCAAATTTGGCATTCTTGCATTTGCCCTGATGAATGCAAGATGAAAATCTCCAGCAACATTTCCCTCTTATCAGCGATATTCAATTTCTGCAGTACCAAGTGACTATTATTGAAATCTGTCATTATTATGTGCACCCCGGCCAGATCTTCCTTCAACCTCCTTTTATCCAAGGAGAACAAACTTAACTTCTCCAACCTAACTTTTTAAGCAACATTCCTTCAGTCTGGGAATCATTCTGGTAAATCTTTGCTGCATCCACTGAAAAACCTCACATCCTTCCTAAAGTGTGGTGACCAGAACTGGATACAATATTCTAGTTGCGGCCTTAAGAGAGTTTTATGCTGGTTCAGCATTTGTACTCAAGGCCTCTATTTAAGCAGCTCAAGATCCCATATGTTTTGCTAATTACTCTCTCAATATATCCTGTCATCTTCAAAGATCTATGCACATGAACCTTCTATCCCTGCACACACTTCAGAACTGTGCTATTAAATCTATATGGCCTCTCCCTATCCCGCTACCAAAATGTATTACCTCTCATTTCTCCGTATTAACTTCTATCTGCCACTTGTCTGTCCATTCTGCTAGCCTATGTTGCTGTCGATTGGCACCAATCTCCCTGTAGGCCACACCTCCCAGTTTGGTACCACCTGCAAATTTTGAAATTTTATTCCAATATCCAAGTCATTTTTATATAACAAAAAAGCAGTGGTCCTAAGCATTGACCATTGGGGAACACCACTATCCAACATTCGCCAAACTTAAAAACAACCATTTACCATGGTTTGCTGTTTTCTATCCTTAAGACATTTTTTTTAACGAAGCTGACACGGACCCTCCTATTCCATGAACCTTAATTTTGTCAACTAGATTTTTCTGTGGTACTTTGTTACTTTGTATAAATGTTTACAGTAGAGGACAAGGGAACCTTAAATAAATTAAGAGGAGGAACACATCATACTTGATGTGCTTAAAATGGTAATGGAGAAAATAATGGGGCTTAAGACATATAGATCTCCAGCATCTGATGGATTTCACCCCAAGGTATTAAGTTGTTGAGGAAATTGCAGATGCTTTAGTCATCGTTTTCCAAAGGTTTTTTTGTTTCAAATTTTCAAAAAAGGTCAAGTGTAAAACCATATAACAACAGACCTGTCAGCCTCTTGCCAGCTGTGGGGAAGTTACTGGAGTCAGCCATTAGGGACTCAGTGGCTGAACACTTGGGCAAATTTGAGCTCAGAATCAGCATGCATATTTAATAAGCAAGCTCCATCAAAATAATCTAGATGAATGTCTTGAGGATAGTGGATAAGGGGATGTTTAGGGATATTATTTGAAAATAATAATATCCATAAAGAGATTTGATAAAGTAAGAAGCTAGAACCAGTGGAAGAGCAGAGGTTTGAGTGTTCCTGTACATAAATCATTAAGGGCTAGTGGCCAGGTACAAAAGGCAAAGAGCCTAATGGAATGTTAGTCTTTATCTCAAGGGAGCTGGAATACAAAAGGGGAAAAATTAGTTACAAATCTCCAGTTTGGCCACATTTGGAACACTGCATTTAGTTCTAGGCATTACAACTCAGGAAAGATATATTTTCATGCAGGGCATGGATCACTGATTCACTAGAGTTATTCCAGGTTTCATAGACTTGGCTTGCATTCCCTTGAATATAGAAGAATGAGCAGTGATCTAGTTGAGGCCAATTAAAATAGTAGAAGGATTCCATAGTGTGGACGAAGAAACTATTTTGATTCCCCTCCTCCTGTTAAATTAGTTCAAATCCTCCCCAGGATTATAGGATTTTAGATAAGTTCAAATTTATGGATGGTGGAGGATGGGAGGCTGACCAGCAAAGCAACGTCAAGTCTAGTGGTAACAAAGATATTGAGTGTTTCAGCAGCTGATGAGCTGAGGCAGACGCAGTGATTTTACAAAGGTAGGTGTTGGTAGATTTGGTTATGGATATGGAGTCAGAAGCGCAGCTCAGGGTCAAATAGGACACAGTTTGTGAACAGTCTTGTTCCGACTCTCAGTGGCTAGTAAGAGGGATGGAATCTGTTGGTAGTTTCAAAATCAATAGTTTTAATGTGACAACCATTTTTGTAGTCTGAATCAATATGTTATTTAGCACAGCAAACTAACACGGACAGAAGCCATTTTGTGCTAATCTAGAAGGCATTTCAAAAGAGCTAAATTCATTACTGCATTATTGGAAACCAGCAAGATTAACCAAGTAGAGAGCCTTAATTGTGAGACAATTAAAGAATAAGTAATTAATCAATAGATGTATTAGTAAGACTGGAAATATAACCTGTAAAACATCACAGATTTTGTGTTATCTTTTATAATTACACATAATTAACACTTGATTTTAAATATACTAATCATGAGAAATGTAAAATGCTGCCTTTCAGCCAAACTGGAGAGGGAAGATGGGCTAAACTCGAAACTTTCATGACCTTGGCGGGTTACTTTAAGATGGAAAATGAATGGGGCATTCTCCAACCCCTCATTTTTGAGTAGGCCACTGTATTAAAGACATCAGGACAAACTAACAGGTGTCAGGAGCCAATTATAAATCGGCAGACAGTTAAGTTAAATAATTATTGTTCGACTCAGGCTAATTCAAGAAAAGAAAATGTGAGCTGAGGGGATAAAAATGAAGGTTTTGAGTAACCATGTTGTTAACGTGTTATCCACATTTTGGGTTTATCTTCACTTCACACCTTCAACCTGATCAATCGAGGAAAGTTGTGAGAAGTCTGTTTAATTATTAAAGTTAAGCTTTCTCCTCTTACTTTTAATTACTATTAATTGAAACTTTGCTTTTTACCTTTTTAACTTGTTACCTTTCTAGCTTTTAATGGTTAATAAATCTTTTGAACTTACCATTTAAAACGTTCATTCTTGCCAGATGGTTAAGTCATGTAGGACCAGATGATTTAATTCACAATTGTTGAATTGATTTATGGGGTACAGGTTGTTTGCAATAAATCATCAAGTCTTATAGGCTTTAGATGCTTACTGCACAGAAGGAGGCCACTCGGCCCATCTTGTCCATGCCAGTCAACAAAGATCTGACTACATTAATCCCATTTTCCAGCACTTGGCCCATAGCCCTGGAGGCTATGCAACACAAGTGAATATCTAAATACTTCATAAATGTTACGAGAGTTTCTGACTCAACTGTTCTTTCAGGCAGAGTCTCCAGACTCCCACCACCCTCTGGGTACAAAATATTTATTTTCGCCTCCTCTTTTAGCTTCTACCTCTTACCTTAAATCTATGCCCCTGGTTATTGACCCCTCTACTAATGGGGAAGTGCCTTCCTATCCACCCTATGGCCTTCATAATCTTACACACCTCTATCAGGTCCCTTCTCAACCTTCACTGCTCCAAGGAAAACAACTCCAGCCTATCCAATCTTTCCTCCTAGCTCAGACCCTTCAACCCAGGCAGCATCCTGGTAAATCTCCTCTGCACCCTCTCCAGTGCAATCACATCCTTCTTATAATGTGGTGACCAGAATTGTATGCAGTACTCCAGTTGTGGCTTAATCCATGTTTTATACAATTCCAGCATAATCGCCCTGCTCTTGTATTCTATGCCTGGGCTAATAAAGGTAAGTATCCCATATGCCTTCTTAACCACCTTATCGAACTGCCCTGCTACCTTCAGGGATCTGTGGATATGCACACCAAGGTCCCTCTGATCTTCCATACTTTTCAGGGTCCTACCATTCCTTACCTTGTTAGCCCTCCCCAAGTGCATTACCTCACACTTCTCCGGGTTGAATTCCATTTGCCACTGTTTTGCCCACCTGACCGGTCATTGATATCCTCCTGCAGTTTACAGCTATCCTCCTCACTATTTACCACCCTATCAACTCTCGTGTCGCCCGTGAATTTCTTGATCACAAGCCCTACATTTAAGTCCAAATCATTTATGTACACCACAAACAGCAAGAGCTCCAGCACCAAGCCCTGCAGAACCCCATTGGAAACAGATTTCCAGTCATTGAAACAGCCCTTTGCCATCACCCTCTGCTTCCTACCTCTCTGCCAATTTTGGATCCAACATGCCACTTTGCCTTGGATTCCCTGGGCTCTTTCTTTCTTGACCAGTTTGCCATTAGGCACCTTATCAGAAGCCTTGCTAAAGTCCATGTGGACCACATCAACTACATTACCCTCATCAACACTCCTGGTTACCTCCTCAAAAAATTTGATTAAATTTATCAAATGCGACCTTCCCTTAACAAATCCATGCTGACTATCCCTGATTAATCCACGTCTCTCCAAGAGCAGACATATTCTGTCCCTCAATTCTTGCTTATAACTTCCCCACCACCAAGGCTAGACTGACTGGCCTGTAATTTCCTGCTCTATTCCTTCCTCCCTTTTTTAATGATGGGACAACGTTAGCAGACCTCCAGTCTTCTGGCACCTCACCTGTGGCCAGAAAGGCTTTGAAAATTATGCTAGGGCCCCTGATATCTCTTCCCTCGCTTCCCTCAACAGCCTGGAATACGGCTCATCCAGGTCTGTGGATTTATCTACTTTTAAGGCCGCTAAACACGTGAGTACCTCCTCTCTCTCTATGTTAATTTCCTCTAATAGTTCACAGTCCTCCACCCTGATGTCTTTACCTGCAATGTCCTTTTTCATTGTGAAGACTGACTCAAAGTATTCATTAAGGACTGTACCCACCTCTTCCGGATCCACACACAGATTACACCTATGGTTCCTAATTGACCCTACTCTTTTCCTGTTATTCTCCTGCTCTTTATATATTTAAAAACCCCCTTTGGGTTTTCCTTTATTCTACCCACCAATGCTTTCTCATGCTCTCTTAGCTTCCCTAATTTCCTTTTTAAGTTCCCTCCTGCACTTTTTATACTCCTCTAGGGACTCTGCCATATTGATCCCTCGGTATCTGCCATAAGCTTCTCTTTTTATCTTAATCAGAAACTTTATGTCCCTTGACATCCAGGGTTCTCTGGACTTGGTTCCCCTCTCACCGCTTTGTCTTTATGGGAACATATTTGCCCTGTACTCTTGCTATTTCCTCCTTGAATGCCTCCCACTGCTCTGACACAGTTTTATCTGCAAGTAGCTGCTCCCAGTCCACTTGGGCCATATTGTGTCTCATCTTTGTAAAATTTTCCCCAGTTTAGAACTTTTATTCCTGGCCCAACCTTATCCCTTTGCATAACTATCCTAAATCTAACTGAGTTATGGTCACTATCTCCAAAATGCTCCCCTACTTATACATCTTCCACCTGCCAGGACTCATTTTTAAATATTAGGTCCAGAACTACCCCCTCCCTTGTTGGGCTTTCTACGTACTGGCTTAAAAAAAGTTCTCCTGGATGCAACTAAGAATTTTGCTCCCTCCTACCTTGTACACTAAAACTATCCCAGTTAATATTTGGGTAGTTAAAATACCTTACTATTATTACCTTATTATTCTTACATTTCTCTGAAATTTGATTACATATTTGATCCTCCATCTCTTCCTCGCTGTTTGGGGGCCTATAGTACACACCCAACAGTGTGTTTACCCCCTTTTGTGGTTTTCATTTCTACCCATATGGCCTCATTTGATAATCCTTGCAGGATATCATCCCTCCTCACTGCTAATTGATTCCATGATCCTCTCCTATCTCCCTCTCTACCTCGTCTGAATACCCTATAACCAGGAATGCTGAGCTGCCAACCCTGCCCTTCTTTTAGCCAAGTCTTGGTCATAGCTATGATATCATGCTCCCACGTGCCTGTGTCCTCAGGCTCCTTGCATTAAAATATATTCCATGTAACCTTGCTAAACTCACTTCTTTCTTATCTAGCCTATGTTGCTTCTGCCTTCCAGACTCACTCACTAGTGTTTTAACTTCTAATTCCATCTCAGCTTCTCTCCCCTCTGAACCATCCCCCTGCCAATTTAGTTTAAATCCACCCCAACAGCACTAGCTAACCTCCCCTCGAGGGTGTTGGTCCCGTTCCTGTTCAGATGTAACCTGTCCAACTTGTACAGGTCCCACCTCCCCCAGATATGATCCCAATGCCCCAGGAATCTAAAGCCCTCCCTCCTGCACCGTCTCTCCAACCACGCATTTATCTGCTCTATCCTTCTGATCCTATACTCACTACTGCATGGCACCAGAGTAATCTGGAGATTACTGCCTTTGAAGTCCTGCTCGTCAATTTCCTACCTAACTCCCTGAAGCGTGCTTGTAAGACTTCATTTCTCTTTCTTCTTATGACATGGACCACGACCTCTGGATGTTGACCCTCCCCTTTCAAAATACCCTGCAGCCGTTCCGTGACATCCTTGACCCTGGCACCCAAGAGGCAACATCCTGGAGTCACGCCTACAGCTGCAGAAGTGCCTGTCTATTCCCCTTACTAATGAGTCCCCTACCACTATTGCCCTTCCACACTTCTTCATCCCATCCTCATTAGCTGGACCACCTACAGCACTATGGCCTTGGCTCCAGTTGACCACCACAGAGGAACTGTCACTCTCACCATTTTCCAAGGCTGAAACTCTTTGCTTTTTTAAAAAACACTCATGGGTCAGTTCTGACAAATCAAAAAATGTCTGCTTAATACTGACATACAGGCTCAGAAAGCACTTTGTGCAAATATCTGATATTTCAAAATGGGTCATGCAGCCAGCCTGTTGTGTGATAGAATCCAAGAACACTTCTGACACAATGTACTGAATGATCTGTCATCACTTCTATATACATCTAGAGCACAGAATCAATATGCCAGCTTTTATGATAACAAATGGCCTTTCAGACATTTTGCTGCCTACAAAGTAACCTGATTGATATTGTGTGCCAAGTGAAAATTGCAATTTGCAGGTGCTTCATAAATAACCAGAAATGATGCAGGCCATCCACAGTCTGCAAGCTCAGGCACCTTCAATGTGCCTACATTTTATTCCAACTCTGACACAACCCATGGGCAGAATGGTCTACTAGAATCAGCATGTTGGCTAACTGCCTTGAACAGCACTTTTTATCTCACGCCCAGCGCACGTCCCACATACCAGTGCTGCAAAAACACTTACAAAACATGTTAATCTTTTATTAGAATTCATTGCTAAACCAACCTTGGTGAGAAATGGTATCTAATCAGATTCGTTTTGACTAGACATGACAAACTCAAGCTTGAGCCTGCCTTGCATGGGTCTAGAGTGCTAGCTTCTTAACAAAATATTTCTGAAATAATAATGTGTAACTGTGCACCACTTCAAGAAACCCCTGATCTCAGCTGGCACTCAACAAACCACTGTTAGCAAACATTCCATTGATAATTTGAGCGCTTCAGGCCTCCAGAATTTGGCAACAGCAGGAGAAACGTCACGTATTGAAATTCACCTGTTGTTCAAATCCTAGAGTGCCCGCCTGAACCTGTCAGAGAAGTTACATGTTTTTAAATCAACTGAAGTCTATGCAGGTTGTAATATAATGTGGGGATACATCTTCACTGATTTGCCAATTTCAGCTGTGCTTTTACACACGAAAAGAACCTAGAAACAGGTCAGTCAGCTTTACCAGGCCAAGTTGATGTTCATCGTCCACACAGGTTGGTCCAATTTCATGTGCCTGGCCAGTTTCCATGTCCCTTTACCTGCGTTCCCTCAACAATCTAACCTATTAATATGTTCTCTACCTCACTCATTAATTCTGATAGTCTACAACTTTGTAAAAACACTTCCCTTGTCCTGCCCGAAATCATACAAATAGACGAATTAGGAGGAGTAGGCCATTCAGCCCCTTGAGCCTGCTCTGCCATTTAATAAGATCATGACTGATCTAATTGTAACCTCAATTCCACATTCCCACCTATCCCCTATAACCTTTCATCCCCTTAGCAAAAATCTATCTACCTCTACCTTAAAAATATTCAATGACACTTCCACCACCTTTTAGGAACAGAGTTCCAAAGACACAAGACCCTCAAAAAAAATTCTCATCTGTTTTAAATGGGCGCCCCACTATTTTTAAACAGAGACCCCTAGTTCTAGATTCTCCCACAAGAGGAAACATCCTCTTCACATCCCCCTTGTTAAGGTTCCTCAGGATATGGTTCAAAGTTGCCTCTTACTTTTCTAAAAGTCCAGCAGAAACAAGCCTAGCTGCGCAACCTTTCCTCATAAAGCAACCCGCCATTTCCAGGTATTAGTCTTGTAAATCTTCTCCAGATGGTTTCCAATGCACATAAATCCTTTCTTAAATGAGGCATATATTATATACAGTTCTCCATATGTAATCTCACCAATGCCTCATATAACTAAAACATAATCTCCCTACTTTTGCATTCAATTCCTCGTGCAATAAACAATAACATTCTATTAACTTTCTTAATTACTTGCTGTACCTGCATACTAACCTTTTGCGATTCACCATTTAGATAATATGCCTCTTTTATCGTTTTCCTGCCAGAATGGACTATTTTACAGTTTCCCACGTTATACTCCATTTGGCAGATCTTTGCCCACTCACTTAACCTATCCAAATCCCTTTGTAGCCTTATGTCCTCCTCATAACTTACTTTCCTACCTATCTTTGCATCATCAGCAAATTTTGCAACCATATTTTTGGCCCCTTCATCCTAGTCATTTATATAAATTGACACTGATCCCTCTGGCGATCTCTAGGTCCTCTCAGTCAGTGCAAGCAGTTAATATCTCTCTCATCTGCCCCATGATTTCATAATGTTAAAGACTTGTATCAAACACCTTAACCAGTTACAATTTTTCACACTGTTGTGCTTGTATTTCCCCATACCAGGCAGCACCCTACTGCATCTGCGCGATTTCATCTCTAAAGCCTCAATGTTGTTCCTCTAATGTGGAGTGCAATGCTGATCTGAAATCTGCAGTGCTAAGGTTTTGTACAGGTTCATTAATTTGCATTTTTTAGATTCTGTTTAGATATTCTCCCTTGCTTTTCTCATCTCTTAACCTCTTTCCTCCTTTTCTCATTCCCTTATTTATACTCTAGCCTCCCACCCTCCACCCACCCCCCCCACCCCCAATGCCTCTACACATGAACATATGAACAAGGAGCAGGAGGAGGCCATTCAGCTCCTTCAACCTGCTCTGCCATTTAATAAGATCATGGCTGATCTGATAGTAACCCTAAATCTTCATCTCATCTACCCACGATAACTTATCACCCCTTGCTTACAAAGAATCTTTCCACTTCTGCCTTAAAAAATATTCAGAGACTCTGCTTCCACCACCTTTTCAGGAAGAGAGTTCCAAAGACTCACGGCCCTCAGAAAAATTGTGCCTCATCTCAGTTTTAAATGGGCGACGCCTTATTTTTAAACAGTGACCCCTAGTTCTAGATTCTCCCACAAAAACAAACATCCTCTCCACATCCCCCTGTCAAGATCCCTCAGGATCTTATATGTTTCTTACTCTTCTAAACTCCAGCAGATACAAGCCTAGCCTGTCCGACCTTTCTTCATAAGACAGCCCGTCCATTTCAGGTATTGGTCTGGTCAACCTTCTCTGAACTGCTTCCAGTGCATTTACATCCTTCCTTAAATAAGGTGACCAGTACTTACACAGTACTCAAAATGTGGTCCCACTAGTGCCCTGTATAACTGAAGGATAACCTCCCTACTTATGTATTCAATTCCCCTCACAATAAATAATAACATTCTATTTGCTTTCCTAATTACTTGCCGTGGCTGCATACTAACCTTTTGCGATTCACGCACTAAGACACCCAGGTCCCTCTGCAATCTCTCACCATTTCGATAATATGCTTCTCTTTTACTCTTCCTGCCAAAATGGACAATTTCACATTTTCCCACATTATACACCACTTGCCAGAACTTTGCCCATTCACTTAACCTATCTATATCTTTTTGTAACCTCCTTTTGTCTTCACAACTTACTTTCCTACCTATCTTTGTGTCATCAGCAAACTTAGCAACTATCCCATCCATCCCTTCATCAGTTGAGGCCCCAGCACTGATCCCTGTGGCACACCACTCATCACATCCAGACAACCTGAATAAGACCCATTTATGCCTATCCTCTGCTTCCTGTTAGCCAGCCAATCTTCTATCCATGCTAAATATGTTACCCCCTCTCCCATGAGCTTTTAGTTTCCTGCAATAACCTCTGATGTGGCACTTTATCAAATGCCTTCTGGAAATCTAAGTACCGTACATCAACCGGTTCTCCTTTATCCATAGCACATGTTACTTCTTCAAAGAACTCCATTAAGTTGGTTAAATACAATTTCCCTTTCACAAAATCATATTGACTCTGCCTGATTATCTTGAGTTTATCCAAGTGCCCTGCTATAGCTTCTTTAATAATAGCTTCTAACATTTTCCCTATGACAGACATTAAGCTAAGTGGCCTCTAGTTTCTTGCCTTCTGTCTCCCTCCCTTTTTGAATAATGGAGTTACATTTGCTATCTTCCAATCTAATGGGGCCTTTAATGAATCTAGGGAGTTCTGGAAAATTAAAATGAATGCATCAACTATCTCACTAGCCGCTTCTTTTTAGACCCTAGGATGAAGTCCATCAGGACCCGGGCGCTAGTCAGTCTGCAGCTCCAACAATTTACTCAGTGACTTCTCTGGTGATTGTAATTTTCCTGAGTTCCTCCCGCCCTTCCATGTCCTGATTTATAGCTGCTTCTGGAATGTTACTTGTATCCTCTATAGTGAAGACCGATGCAAAATGCCTGTTAATTTATCTGTCATTTCCTTGTTTTCCATTATCAATTCTCCAGGCTCATTTTCTACAGGACCAACACTCATTTGGTTAACGTGTTTTTTAAAAAATATTTATAGAAACTCCTATCTGTTTTTATATTTCTGGCTAGCTTTCTCTCGTACCCTAATTTTTCCCTCCTCTAATCTTTTAGTCATCCTTTGCTGTTCCTTATATTCTCTCCAATCTACTGACCTTCCATCTATCTTAGCACAATTTTATGTTTTTTCTTTGTTTGATACTATCTTTAACTTTTCTAGTTAACTACAGATGGTGCGTCCATTCCTTGAACTTTTTCTTACTGGTTGGAATGTATCTATCCTGTGTACTCTGAAATATCCCCTTAAATGTTTGCCACTGCATCTTTATTGCCCAATCCCTTAATATAATTTGCCAATTCACTTTAGCTAGCTCTGCTTTCATGCCCTCATAATTGCCCTTATTTAAATTTAAAAACGGAGTCTCGGACCCATTCCTCTCTCCCTCAAACTGAATGTAAAATTCAATCATTGTGGTCACTGCTACCTAAGCTTTTACCCTTCACTTTTACTTACCTATTTTACCCATTATTTTTTTAATTGCAAACATTTATTTTGTGGCTTTGCAAACTCTATTTTAAGATATTATATAGAATTATCAAGTATACTGCACAGAAACAGGTTATTTGGCCCAACTAGTCCATGCCAGTATTTGTACTCCATTCTAGCTACCTCTCATCTTTCTCCATTTAACTTTGTCATCATGATCCCCTATTCCATTCTCATATACTTGCCTAGCCTCTCTTTAGATGCAACTATACTATTTGCTTCAACTACTCCCTGTGGTGTTAAGTTCCACATTCTTACCACTCTGGGTAAAGAGGTTTCTTCTCAATTCCCTATTTGATTCCTTGGTGACTATCTTAGATTGATCATTTCTAGTTTTGCTCTTCCCCACCAATGTAAATACTTTCCATCAGCTAACTCATTTGATCTTTCTAGAATCTCCTCAGTTCCAATTCCCCCTACACCACTGCTCCCTCCAAAAGCTAGTACATTTCAGATCATTAAAAACTCACCATACGAAAACATTTCTCTATTTCCAGCCTCAATTCTTTTGCCAATTATGCTAAACCTGTCCTCTGGTTATCCTTTATTAGATCTCCCCTTAAACTGGTCTGCTCTAGGGAGAATAATCCCAGCTTCTCTAATCTCCCCATATGTAACAATCTTTTTATCTTTGATCTCTAACCATACTGGTTCTGTCTGAATTTGTATATTGCTCCCTCTACCAACAGTATCATTTCCCTCCTGGCCTATTCTGCTTCTCCTAAAATTATAACTCACTAGGTTCACTATATATTCCTGCTGAATTTGCAGTTAGGTTTTTGGTAGTGATACATTACATTCACATTACATAATTGCCTCTAATATTCCTAGTTTAATACCCAGAGTACAATAGAAGCATTTCATCTTTTTTTGTTCGTATTTAACATTAGTTATTTTGTCTTGTTCCTCCATCTCTTTTCCCCAATTATAAATAACCAGCGATTTTCCTCCACTTCCTTTGTTCCTCTGCATCCCTTTTGCTAAGTTCTTTTTGTATAACTGCCTCTTTTATTTCTAATTGCTGAATTTGCTTCTTGATTGCATTCACTTTCTCTATCCCCTTGCTTAAGTAGTTCATTTTCCTACACATTTGTTTTGCCAATTCATTCTCTCCCTTCCTGTTCAGTTACAGCCTGGTTACTGTAGAAGGCTCCATTGAATCTTCCTTCAAGTCCAGCTTCAGAGAGCAGAGTCCCCAGACTCTGCAAAGGTGAGCTAAACCTTTTAAAGTTCCAGGCTGCAGCTAATCCGGAGACCCCTTTCAGTGTCAGAGATGCCATTGAAGGAAGACTCATTGTTAAAACCTGATTCCCCAGTTGCAACCCCAACAAGAGTGCCAAGTTCATAAAATGGGGTAAAAGAATTGTTTAAAGCTCTCGGGAGCTTTGTAACTCCAGCTTCGAAAACAGCAATTTGTTTTAAATTCAAATACCTCATTACTCAGCATAGAAAACCACGGGACAAAAAAAGTTGGCACACAACTGATCCAGGCGGCCATTAAGAGTCTTCACCATTTTACAGAGTCTGCCAAAACTGGCAAGCGCGGGAAATATGCGTCTTGGAGTCAAGAGTGACACCATGTTGAAAACCGGGAAAAGCTCCAGAGAAAATTTAAAGGACTGAAAGCAGAGCAATTCTCCAATTTACAAACCCTTAGCTAGCCCAAGTTTCTTGTTTTTAAGCTATCCTGCAGAGTTAAAAGTTTGGCAAAAAAAAGCCATTCTTAAAAGGGCAACAACATTTAAAGCTGTAACTGCAAGATTAAATATTAATGACCATGGTAACCAGGTCAGTTTGCACTTATTCAAGGGCCAAACCCAACAGGAAATGTGGTATCCTTGAGAAGCGGCTTTTCACATTACTGGGGTGCATAAGGTCTCAGGAAAAAAAAAATTAGAAGGAGCTCAGATTACTGCCTCTTCATATTGGTTTGGTGATCTTGCGAATCTCAATTTCCTGATGCAAGGCACTGGTGAATCCACAACCAGCCTTGAGGAACTATGAACAGCCTTTGACAAATATTTTAATCTTCAAGTTGAGGAGATGGCAGAGCTTAAAAAGAAACATAGAAAACCCCCAGCAAAACAGGGAGCCACAAAATGGTACCAGAGAGGCAGGGAACTTTCCAGAAATCCCAAAGGAATACCTTTTTGAAGACCCCAACATGTTTCAGAATTGCACTGGCAGCTGAAAGGGCTGTTTCCTTGGCATTCACTGAGACAGCTGAAGCAAGAAAAAGCAGAAGTAAAATTAAAGCTGAACTGGAAGATTTGAAGTGCAAGATTCAAGCTGAGTATATACCTTTGAAAACACACGATGGAAGGAACCTTGGAAAAAGATTACATTTCCAAAGAGATACACAAGGGGATGAAAATCAAGAACATGGAATGGTAAAAGTTCTCACAAAAGAGCACGAGGTGTCCCAAAATTGGCAAAAAAACAATTGGCAAAAGTGTGATTACAGAACGTGAGCTTGAAGGATATCACAGAGGAATTATACTCTGCTGAGGAAAAACTGATCAGTGTAGAGAATCAGTTTTCACTTGGAATGATGAGTTTAAAGAAAAATGACAACTGATGAGAACACTGGCGTGTCACTCACAGGAAGTAGAACACTTGAAAGGGGACTCAATGCTTAAAATGATGAACTTGTACAAACAAATTCAACAAAAATAGACCGTCAATTAAAACTTAATGAACTTCAATCAGTCCTCTCTCAGAAACATCATGAGAGATGCCTTGGACAGGAGAAGGAATTGCTGAAGAATCAGAATAGTTGCTTGGATGCAGAATTAATACCAAAACTGATTAAATTGTTGAACTCTGACTCCATCTGGTTCACTAATGCCCTTTAGGAAAGGAAATCTGCTATCCTTACCTGGTCTAGCCTACATGCGACCCCAGACCCACAGCAATGCGGTTGACCATAAATGCCCTCTGAACAAGGGCAATTAGGGATGGGCAATAAATACTGGCCTAGCCAGCAACGCCCACATCCCATGAATGAAAAAAAACATGATGGACAGGATGTACAGTATGGAAGAGCAAATCCAGACTTTAAAAGCATAGGAGAAGAAGGAGAAATCTAAGAAACATAATGGAGGATCTAACGAATGAACTGAGAGAGTCTAAACAGCAGTGACCAGGCAAGAAACATTCTGAACAGAACTGAATGGCCAGGTGAAGTTGTCAAGCTTAAGGTTCCGGAGATAACTCAGATGAAGACAATTCAACTTACCATAGTTGTTGAGCCAAATGAAAAGACTTGTAAGCTCAAAAAACAACTGGAAAGGAAGGAAGTGACCAAAAATTTGGCTAAAATTGTGAAACAGGTGCAAACGAAGGTACCATTGTTGAAATGTGAACGTCCATATACACAGAGCGACGAAAGAGGTGAAAGGGCCAAGGAGATGACTACAATGTTCGTCCACCCCGCAAAAAACGATTTACAATAGCAGCAAGCACTGATCACCGCAAAAGCCAAACTGATCAACACGAAGGAATGGAAGAATGAAAGCATCTCCAAATGCCAGTCCAACCTCGAAGCCAACAGGAGGAACCAGAGAGAACAGAGCCTACCACTCTTCCGACATAACCCTTCCATCTCTCGTTCAACGTTAAGGCCTCCAGATCACCTGAACCTGTAAATTTAAGGACTTGGATGGAATAGTGAGAATACTGTAATAATGCAAGAACAATAATTGCAATAATGTAGTAATATCAATAATGTGGTAACAATTTTGTAAATGCATGAGACTGATAACAGTGCAAGACATGAAGTAAACTAGTGTAACTCCACATACACTGGATTAAAACTTGGGGGAGGTATAGTATAAGGGTCTGGCACATACAAGGTTAATGTGGGACTGAATACAGTGCCGACTACAGCATTATGTAAGAAGGCACATGACCCAGACTCAGGGGTCAGTGTGGTATTGAGCAGAGAGAGGTTAAGACCTAAGCATGAAGATAGCTCCCAGCCTTTACTGTACATGTGTAAATAGTTCTACTTGTGAAGATGACCTCAACAGTCGCCTACTGAACACTACGAAGACTTCCTTAAGGGACACCTTTCTGTAACTAACACCCTCCCAACAATTCACGGTTAAGATGAGAGAGAAATTTTCCAGGGCTTTTGTTCCCATATTGGCCGAGGCTCCTGCGGTGAGGGTTGAGGCTTCGCAATGAATGGTGATGTGGAAGATGTTTATTTGATCAACAGACCACACCTATCCTATATTTGGTGGAAGGACCACCTATTACAATGAGGTGCCCATTCAATTTCTTGGAAATGTTATTTTGAATTTTTTCCTGAAAACCAGTCAAGGTACTGCATCCTACGCTAGGTCCCAAGTTTAAAGTTTTGCGTTTTTACTCAGAACTAGTATTGTAGCTTGTGCGTTAGCATCATAGCAAGAATCCCGAAGATATCACAAGCACGACCCAGACCTCCCTGTCACTTGCCATTTCAACACATCACCCTGCTCTCTTGCCCACATGTCCATCCTTGGCCTGCTGCATTGTTCCAGTGAAGCCCAACGCAAACTGGAGGAACAGCACCTCATCTTCTGACTAGGCACTTTACAGCCTTCTGGACTGAATATTGAGTTCAACAACTTCAGATCATGAACTCTCCCCTCTGTCCCCACCCCCTTTCCGATCCCCCTTTTCCAATAACTTATAATTTTTTTTACAAATATATTTTCTTTTCCCACCTATTTTTAAATTTATTTCGATCTATCATTTTATCTCCACCTTTTAGCCCATTTCGATCCCTTCCCCCCACCCACCCCTAGGGCCATCTGCCACTAGCTTGTCCTGCTTGCTACCCTTAATGTCCCCATTAGCATATCCTTTAGATAATATCACCACTGTCAACACCCCGTTGTCCTTTTGTCTATGACAATTTTGACAATTTCCTCTTGGTCTCCACCGATCACTGGCCCCCTATCGAGCTCTACCTGTCCCACCCCCCTCTACCAGCTTATATTTCATCTCATTTCTACATTTTTTAGTTCTGATGAAGGGTCATACGGACTCAAAACGTCAACTGTGCTCCTCTCCTAGATGGTCAGACCTGCTGAGTTTTTCCAGGTATTTTTGTTTTTGTTCTAGTTTTCCAGCATCCGCGGTATTTTGCTTTTATCCTGAAGATACTGTTTTTTTTCAAAAGGTGTGTGAAATTCTTACCAGCAACTTCACATCTTTGTGAAGGGAGCTAACCTTGCTGTTTTTGCAAGCTAGCTTTGACCCCTGTTAAATATGCTTTAATGTAAGTTTACCCAAAGTAACTTTTAACCCAGGCTTGGCCAACCTTTTCACATGGGGGTGGCCACATTTTTAAATTTTTCCCGTTCAAGGTGCTGATGAGCAAATTTCACAAAGATAAAGTTTGGCACAAAATTAAATAAAACATGAGGTAAGAAGAGAAACAACTTGCTGAGCAAAAAAAAACAATGAGAAATAAATACAGATGAGTATTAAGAGTGTAGCTGTGTGCACTGGTGTCTGAGAGACAGCAAGCAATCGAGCAAGAGATAGGGTGAATGAGAACTCTAATACAAGGAGTGAGCCAGACTTATGGACACACTCCAGCCAGACACAGGCACACACAAATATACAAATTAGGATTAGGAGGCCATCGGGCTCCTTGAGCCTACACTGTCATTCGAATGACAGTGAGCCTATCAGCAGCAAACAGGGGAGAGAAACAGCCTGTAATTGGAAGAGCAGCTCCAGGCAGAATCTTCCATTGAAACGTATTGCTTTGACTGGCATTCTGATGGCTCTGGGGGCCATATGTTGGACCAACCTGTTTTAACCAAATATATCTGTATTAATTCCATATTATTTGACCTTTATTCCTTCGCAAATTTCAGGCAGGGTGTGTTCATGATGTGCATATAGGACAGGCTCAATGGACTAGCTGGTCTTTTTCTGTCTTCAGTTGCGATTATTCATCCCTATTCCTATCTGTCTGAGACAGATTCCCCTCCTTCTGCCAAGTAATCAATACAGAGGTGCATCCAAAACCTGGCAAGAATCAGCCTTTATGAATGGAATTCTAATGGCAAATCAGAGCTTCGAATCTCAGCTCTCCAGTGGTCCAGGATTTAATTATTTGGTCTATCGTTTCAGGCCTTGTTGAAATCCAACTCAGAAAAACCCAATGAACGTCACTCCTTTCAGGTAGCTGTTCAAATTCACAAGTAAAATAAGCTTTAAACAGCTTCAATGCAAGGCAACATTCATTGCTCAGGAATGCAGAGTGAAGGTCCAGAGCTAACCGGTGTAATGATTGGCATTGTCGGTGATGCACAAACAATGTTGCATTAGGTTTGACATTAATACAGATCGACCCCTCATCCAGTAACTAACCACTGAACACAAACTGAATAGATATTCTATTCTTAAACTACATAAGCACAATTACCTTCTCCTACATTAGCACAATTATCTTCTCCTGTAAATTGGAGAGACCAAACGTAAACTGGGCGACCGCTTTGCAGAACACCTGCGGTCTGTCTGCAAGAATGACCCAAACCTCCCTGTCGCTTGCCATTTTAACACTCCACCCTGCTCTCTTGCCCACATGTCTGTCCTTAGCTTGCTGCATTGTTCCAGTGAAGCCCAACGCAAACTGGAGGAACAACACCTCATCTTCCGACTAGGCACTTTACAGCCATCCGGACTGAATATTGAATTCAACAACTTTAGGTCGTGAGCTCCCTCCCCCATCCCCACCCCCTTTCTGTTTCCCCCTTCCTTTTCTCTTTTTTTCCAATAAATTATATAGATTTTCCCTTTTCCCACCTATTTCCATTATAAAAAGAGAAAAAGAAAATTTATTTATTTATTTATTTATTTTACATCTTTTATGCTCTCCCCACCCCCACTAGAGCTATACCTTGAGTGCCCTACCATCCATTCTTAATTAGCACATTCGTTTAGATAATATCACCAACTTTAACTTTAACACCTATGTGTTCTTTTGTATTATTGTTGCTGACATCTTTTGATGATCTGCTTCTATCACTGCTTGTTTGTCCCTACAACCACACCCCCACTCCACCTCTCTCTCTCCGCCCCCCACACACACACCTTAAACCAGCTTATATTTCAACTCTTTCTTGGACTCGAACTCAAGCTCTGTCGAAGGGTCATGAGGACTCGAAACGTCAACTCTTTTCTTCTCCGCCGATGCTGCCAGACCTGCTGAGTTTTTCCAGGTAATTCTGTTTTTGTTTTTGTTTTGGATTTCCAGCATCCGCAGTTTTTTTGTTTTTATATACATAAGCACAATGTTTGAGAACTTAAATTGCAGCTAAGTCACCTCCCTTTCACCTCTTAGAATCATACAACTGTTACAGTACAGGAGACCATTTGGTTTGTTGTGCCTGTGCCAGCTTCATTGTTTTATCCCCAGCTTTTAGCCTTTTTGATCTATTTTCTCACCAGTGTCCCCTCCCCACAACCCATCCCCACTAGGGCTATCTGTCACTTTCAAGAGTGCTTATCCTGGTCTTGCCATTATCACATTCTGCTTTCCACTCAATGTCACCTTTAGCACCTCCTTTAGCCAGTACCACCACTATTAACATCCCTTTGACCTTTTGTTTGTGATATCTTTTGCAATCTCTCCTTTGCCTCCACCTATCGTTGGCCCTCTATCCAGTTTCTCCTGTTCCACCTCCCTTAAACAGTATGTATTTCGCCATATTTCTACTTCCCTTTAGCTCTGAAGAAGAGTCATACGGACTCGAAACGTTAACTCTGTCTTTCTCTCCACAGATGCTGTCAGACCTGCTGAATTTTTCCAGCATTTTTTGTTTCTGTTGTCAGTGTCCTCCAGTCCTCTGGCACCTCTCCTGTGGCCAAAGCCCCTATAATGTCTGCCCTTGCTTCACATAGCAGCCTGGGATACATCTCATCTGGGCCTTGGGATTTATCCACTTTTAAGCCCGCTAAAACCGCTAATACCTCCTCACTTTCAATGCTAATTTGTTCAAGTATACCACAGTCCCCCTCCCTGATTTCTACACTTACATCGTCCTTCCCCGGAGTGAACACAGACTTCATCTCTGGAACCATTCTCGTGAGTCTTTTCTGCACCCTCTCTAAAGCCTTCCTCAAGTGGAGCGGGAGAAAATCCTCCATTTAAGCCTGAACCAATGTCACACACACAGGTTTATCACAACTTCCTTGATTTTATACTCTGTGCCCATATTTATAAAGTCTAAGGTCCTGTATGCCATATTAACTGTACTCTCCAACTGCCCAGCACAACAATCTGTGCATATTTGACCTCAGGTCCCACTTCTCCTGCATCCCCTTTAGAATTGTACCCTTTATTTTCTATTGCCATGTCACAGGACACAGGTAATTTTTATTACAAAAGGCAACTTCCTTGGCCACAGAAACAGAAGTTCAGTTCGGTAGATCACAATTTGACAAAATTTACATTTGCCAACTCTTATCAAGAGTAAACCAACCTCCTATTATCCAACTGAATGGAATTGCCCTTGCTAGGTGCCACACTTAACTATCAAATTGTACCCACAGTATCTCCAGCAATGGCTTCTCCTCCAAACCCCACATAACTTCTGTAGTTCCCCCAAGGATTTACCCCTTGGCTCCTTCCTCTGCATGCTGCCCTTCAACATGATTCTCAGATATGAGCTCAGCTTCCAAAAGTATAGTGACAACAGCAAGCTCGACCTCTCCATCACCTCCCTCAACCCCCGTGCTATCAGGCTGCATGTCAGGCATCCAGTCTTTGATGATATCTGAATTCAGAATTTCTTCTGCAGCCATAAATTCTATACTCTCATCACCAATTCCTACAGCCTCCCTAACCACTCTCTCAGGCTGAACCAGACTGTTCAGAACCTCAGCGTCTTACTCGACAAGCGAGTTTGACTTCATATCCTTTATTACCATTTTATTACTGCTTTCATTTTCATAATATCACCCTTCTCCGCCCGTGCCTCAGCCTACCTACTGCTGAAACACTGATCCTTTGTCAACTCCCGAATGTCCACTCACCAAGTCTGTAATTTATAGCATCAGCAAAAACAGAAAACATCAGAAACACTCAGCAGCTCCGGCAGCATAGATGGAGCATGTTAAGGTTTCTGGTCAATGGAGCTTTCATCGGAACTCAGCTTCTGAAGAAGTGCCATTGATGTGAAACATTATCTCTGTTTCTGTCCCCACAGAAGCTTCCTGACCTGTTTCCAGCAATTTTTGTTTTTTTCATATTTCCAAGATCTGCAGAATTTTGCTTCTATATACTTAAAGCACTGACCCACAGAAGTTTATTAAACCCATCCTGTCTGTGTGGCTCTTTGCTATAGCAATCCAGAACTAATCTGGATCACATCTCTCTTCCATGAGCCATACACCTCTAATTGCCTTTGCTTCAAATATTTATCTAATCTTCCCTTAAAAGTTGCAAAGTGCACTCCCTATGGCAAAGCATTCCCTGCACCAACAACCTTCCACAAGAAATTTCTCTTAACATCTCTGTGGACAATTTAAATTGATGTTCCCTCAGCATTGACTCAATTTTTCCTTATTCACTCAAAATCCTTCACAAGTTTAAAACCTTGATTAAATCAATCTTTTTTGCTCCAGTGGAAATACTAAAAGTATTTCAAGTTTCTCCTCAGAACTATAGTTTCTTATTCAGTTTTGAATCAACCCTTTATGGATTTTATGTTCTTCCTATAATGAGGTACCAAAAACTGCACACAGTCATCTGCCTAATCATTGCCACCCAGAGATTTATCTCAATCTCTTTTACTGTTGCACTTTGCTTATGTTTATAAAACCCAAGTGGCTTTATGCCCTGCACTTGCAGTTTGCAGGAGTTGAATGATTGAGCCCCCATGTTTTTCTGTTTTCCATCCACTTCAATTTCCTTCCAGTGACGTTCTGTTCCCATTCTCTGATTTTTCTCCTCTTGCAACATAAACATGCATTTACCCTGGTTTTCCTATTGTGCTAACCAGTCTAGCCCCTCGAAGACTTTTCCTTGTGTGCTGCCAGTGAATTCTAATATCATGCTTTCCATATCCAAGAGCAAAGCATCAAGATACAAAAGCAAAATACTGCAGACACTAGAAATATGAAGTAAAAACAGAAACTGTTGGAAATACTCAGGTCTGCATAGAGAATTAACATTTTAGGTCAATGGCCTTCCATCAGACTGGAAGTAGTTAAGGTGTAACAAGTTTTAAGTACCGAGGCAGGGTTGGGGTTGTGGGCGGAACAGTGGGTGGGGACAATGAACAAAAGTCTGTGATAGAGTGAGATTAGAGTGAGAGGAAAGATTAAATGATGATGGTGTCAGGGAAGAGGAGATGGTAAGGAGACAAGTAAAGGTACAAAAGATGGATAAATAGGCATCAATGTGAATGCAAGCTTTGGTAGGCCAAACATGAGATGGAAACAGAAAGCAATGAATGTGAATAAGGAGAAAAGGGTAATACAACTCGAAATTACACGGAGCCACTGACCCTTGTCAATCTGAGTACTCTGACCCTACTTTCTATCCTGCCAAGACCTGCAACCAGTTAACAAAAGAAAAGACTCAAACTTCTGCCTGGATATGCAAACATTATGCCCTGAACTTACCAGCTCTTCAAGAACAACCTAAGAAAATGCTGATCAATAATAGCTGAGATTCACTTGCAGTCAATGCTCACATACATCATTTAAAGTAGAAGCTCTCAGGTCTTAAGTCTTCTGAAATTACTAATTCAGATGCAGCTGGGAAATGCTCTGTATTATATATCAGCTTGATTTACAAGCCTATTGCTTTCACTCGTGTATTTTTCAAAAACATGAGTCTTTTCAATACATCTCAACAAAAGTTGATATAAAGTCCACAATTATAGAGAACAAACAGATCCACAAAAAATATTGTTCAACTGAAGTCATCCAAACCCTCATGAATATTAAATCAAGCTACAATCCGTCACTGTGACATGTCTATTAATCTAAAACCTACCAAGTCATTATCCACTTCCTGGCTCACTCTGGAAATTGAAATATATTTAAGAATATATTTAAAAATCTGCTCTTGTGAACGTTACAAACTGAAAGAAGCTTCACTTCCAATAATCTCAGGGTACGTTATCGAAAAGAGATCTGGTAGCTATTTCATGGTTTAGCACTGAAGTGTTCATGGGGGCATGGGGGAATGAGTGAGTCACAGGAACACAAGAAAAAGGGAGCATATGACCCATCAAGTCTGCTTCACCATTCAATACCATTGTGGCTGATCTCGGGCTTGAACTCCATTTTCCCACCTGCTTCCCATATCCCTATTCCGTGAGGGACCAAAAATCTGTCTATCCCAGCCTTAAATGTATTCAATGATAGAGCATCCACAACCGTTTGGAGTAGAAAATTCCAAAGATTCACAACCCTTTGAAGAGATTTCTCTTCATCTCTGTTCTAAATGATCAGCCCCTTATCCTGACACTGTGCCCCCAATATTTTAGATTCCCTGGCCAATGGAAGCAATCTCTCAGCGTCCATCCTGTCAAGCCCCTTCAGAATTTTGTAGGTTTCAATGAGATCACCTCTCATTCTTCTAAACTCCAGTAAATATCAGCCCAATTTATTCAGCCTCCTCACCATAGGTTAACCCCTCATCCCAAGGACCAAATTTAGTGAATCTCTGCTGTACTGCCTCCAATGCAAATATGTCCTTTCTCAGACATGAACAGCAGAACTACACATAGTATTCCAGATGTGGTCTCACAAAAACCCCATACAACTGTAGCAAGACTCTAATATTCTTGTACTCTAAACCCTTGCAATAAAGGCCAGCATGCCATTTGCCTTTCAAATTACTTGCTGCACCTGCATGCTAACTTTCTGCGTTCCTTGTATGAGCACACCCAAGTGTCTCTGTTCATCAACGTTTACAAGTTTCAAATACTCTGCTTTACGACCAAAGTGAATAATTTCATACTTCCCTACACTAAACTCCATCTGCTATATTGCTGCCCACTAACTTAACCTGTCTATATTGCTTTGCAGCCTTGCTGCATCCTCCCCACAGATTATCTTTCCATCTAGCTTGGTATCATCAGGCTTCCTTAATAATAGATTCTAGCATTTTCTTTCAAGGGATGTACTTTATAGACCCCCACAATTAACGGATCAGATCAAAGCTCTGCAGTTGTTCCACAGCCAATCATAACTGATGGTGAACAATCAAATAACAGAAGGCAACAGCTTCGTTAACAGCCCCATTCTTGATTATGTGGACTCCAACACATCAGTGCAAGAGGCAAGGCTGAGGGATTTCAACCATCTTCAGTCAGATGTGTGAAGTGAATGATCCATTTTGGCTCAAAGTCCCCACTATCACAGATGTCAGTCTTCAGACAAATTGATAAATAAATCTCAATCACAGAATTGTTACGGTGCAGAAAGAGGCCATTCGGCCCATCGTGTCTGCACAGGCTCTCCGAATGAGCATCACGACTCAGTGCCATTCTCCTGCCTTTTCCCTGTAACCCTGCATATTGTTTCCATTTAAATAATCATTTAATGATCTCTTGAATGCCTCAATTGAACCTGCCTCCACCACCCTTCCAGGCAGTGCATTCAAGACCCAAACCAGTCGTTGTGTGGAAAAGTTCTCACATTGCATTCGCGTCTTTTGCAAATCTCTTTAAATCTGTGCCCCCTTGTTCTTGATCCCTTTATAAGTGGGAACAGTTTCTCCCTATCTCACCTGTCCAGCCCCCTCATGATTTTGAACACCTCTATCAAATCTCCTCTTAACCTTCTCCTCGCAAAGGAAACAGTCTCAACTTCTCCAATCTATCTCATAACTGAAGTTTCTCATCCTTGGAACCATTTTTGTAAACCTCTTCTGCACTCTCTCCAATGTGTTCACATACCTCCTAATATGTGGCATCCAGAACTGTACACAATACTCCAGCTGAGGTCTAACCAGTGTCCTATTCAAGTTCAGCACAACCTCCCTGCTCCTGTACTCTATGCCCCTATTAATAAAGCCTAGGATGCTGTATGCTTTATAAACTGCTCTCTCCACCTGTCCTGCCACCTTTAATAACTTATGCACATATACACTCAGGTCCATCTGCTCCGGCACATCTTTTAGAGTAGTACCACTTATTTTATATCATCTCTCTATCTTCTTCCTACTAAAATGAATCACCTCATACTTCACCGCATTGAATTTCATCTGCCACCTATCTGCGCACTCCACCAACCTGTTTACGTCCTTTGAAGTTCACACTGTCCACCTCAGTCCGCAATGCTTCCGAGTTTTGTATCATCCACAAACTTTGAAATTGTCTCCTGCACACCAAGATCTACATCATTAATATACACCAAGAAAAGCAAGGGAGCCAATATCAACTCCTGGGGAATTCCACTACAAAGCTTCCACCAGCCTGAAAATATCCATTAACCATTATTTGCTATTTCCTACTACTCAGCAATTTTGTATCCACATTGATACTGTCCCCTTTAGTCCATGAGCTATAACTTGTCTCACTGTTGTGCAGCACTATATCAAATGCCTTTTGGAAGTCCATGTACACCACATCAACAGCCTTACCCTCATCAACCCTCTGACCTCTTCATAAAAACTCCAGCAAGATAATGATACATGCTGGCTCTTCAAGCCAACTCTCACTTTTCCATATGACTGTCAATTCTATCCCAAATAATTGTTTCTAGAAGCTTCCCCACCAAAGTTAAACTGACTGGTCTATAATGCTGGACTTATCCTTATAACATTTTTTTTGAACAAGGAGCAGGAGTAGGCCATTTGGCCCCTCGAGCCTGCTCTATCATTTAATAAGATCATGACTGATCTAATGGTAACCCCAAATCTGCAGCCTGCCTAGCCGGAATAACCTATCACCCCCTTGCATACCAAGAATCTATCCACCTCTGCCTTAAAAATATTCAAAGGCTCTGCTTCCACCACTTTTTCAGGAATAATTCAAAGACTCACGACCCGCAGAAAATTTCACCGCATCTCAGTTTTAAAAGGGTGACCCCTTATTTTTAAACAGTGACCCCGCAGTTTTGAGATTCTCCTGCAAGAGGAAACATCCTCTCCACATCCCCCTGTCAAGACCCCTCAGGATCTAATATGTTTCAATCAAGTCGCCTCTTACTCTTCTAAACTCCAGCAGATACAACCTGTCCAACCTTTCCTCAAAAGACAACCCACCCATCCCAGTTATTAGTCTGGTCAACCTGCTCTGAATTGCTTCCAACACATTTACATCCTTCCTTAAATAAGGTGACCAGTACTGTACACAGTGCTCAAGATATGGTCTCACTAGTGCCCTGTATAACTGAAGGATAACCTCCCTACTTTCCCCTCGCAATAAATGGTAACATTCTATTTGCTTTCCTACTTATTTGCCGTAGCTGCATACTAGCCTTTTGCGATTCATGCACTAAGACACCCAGGTCCCTTTGCAATCTCTCACCATTTCGATAACATGCTTCTCTTTTACCATTCCTGCCAAGATGGACAATTTCACATTTTCCCACATTATACTCCATTTGCCAGATCTTTGCCCACTCACTTAACCTATCTATATCTTTTTGTAGTATCCTTTTGTCTTCACAACTTACTTTCCTACCTATCTTTGTGTCATCAGCAAACTTGGCAACCATCCCATCCATCCCTTCATCCAAGTCATTGATATAAATTGTAAACAATTGAGATCCCAGCACTGATCCCTGTGGCATACCACTTGCCACATCTTGTCAACCTGAAAATGACCCATTTATGCCTATCCTCTGCTTCCTGTTAGCCAGCCAATCTTCTATCCATGCCAATATGTTACCCCCTCTCCCATGAGCTTTAATTTTCCCGCAATAACCTTTGATGTGGCACTTTATCAAATGCCTTCTGGAAATCTAAGTACCATGCATCAACTGGTTCCCCTTTATCCACAGCATATGTTACTTCCTCAAAGAACTCAAAGAAAGCTGGTTAAACATTATTTCCCTTTCACAAAACCATGTTGACTCTGCCTGGTTACCTTGAACTTACCCAAGTGCCCTGCGATAGCTTCTTTAATAATAGCTTCTAACATTTTCCCTATGACAGATGTTATGTTAACTGGCCTTTAGTTTCCTACTTTCTGTCTCCCTTTTTGAATAATTTTTGAGTTACATTTGCCATCTTCCAATCTAGAGAGTTTTGGAAAACTAAAATGAATGCATCAACTATCTCACTAGCCATTTCTTTTAAGACCCAGGCACTTATCAGCCCGCAGCTCCGACAATTTCAGTACCACTTCTCGTGATTGTAATTTTCCTGAGCTCCTCCCTCCCTTCCAATTCCTTATTTATAGCTGCTTCTTGGGTGTTACTTGTACTCTCTATAGTGAAGACTGATACAAAATACCTGTTTAGTTTATCTGCCATTTCCTCGTTTTCCATCATCAATTCTCCAGACTCACTTTATATGGGACCAATGCTCACTTTGTTGACTTTTCTTTTTAAATATTTATAGAAATTCTTACTATCTGTTTTATTTCTGGCTAGCTTTCTCTTGTACGCTAATTTTTCCCTCCTTATTAATCTTTTAGTCATCCTTTGCTGTTCCTTATATTCTGTCCAATCTTCTGATCTTTGACATATCTTTGCACAATTATATGTTTTTTCTTTTAAGTTTGATACTATCTTTAACTTCTCTAGTTAACCACAGATAGTGTGTCCATCCCTTCGACATTTTCTTACTCATTGCAATATATCTATTGTGTATTCTGAAATATTTCCTTAAATGTTTGCCACTGCATCTTTATTGACCTATGCCTTAATCCAATTTGCCAATTCACTTCAGTCAGCTCTGCTTTCATGCCCTTATAATTGCCCTTATTTAAGTTTAAAAACAGTCTTGGACCCACTCCTCTCTCCCTCAAACGGAATGCAAAATTCAACCATATTATGGTCGCTGCTACCTAGGGGTGCCTTCACTATGAGAACATTAATTAATCCCATCTGGTTGCATTTTACCAGGTCAAGTATAGCCTGCTCCCTAGTTGGCTCCACAGCATGTTCTAAGAAACTATCCTGAAAACATTCTACAAACTCATCTAGGCTACCTTTGTCCATCTGACTTTTCCAGTCTGTGTTAATTAAAATCTCTCATGATTATCGCCGTGCCTTTCTGACAAGCTTCCTTTATTTCTCCTTTATGCTCCACCCTACCATGTGGTTACTATTAGGGGCCTGTACACAACTCCCACAAGTGACTTCTTGCCTTTACCATTTCTCATCTCTACCCAAACCGTTTCCACATCCTGAGTTCCTGAACTTAGATCATCCCTCTCAATTGCGCTAATACTATCATTAACTAACAGAATCACCTCTCCCCCTTTTCCTTGCCTCCTGTCCTTCCTAAATGACCCATACCCTTTAATATTCAGGACCCATTCCATGCCCTCCTCTGTAATGGCTATCAAATCATAGTTATTTATTTCCATGTGCACTCTCAATTCATTGGTTTTGTTTCGTATGCTTCGTGCATTCAGATACAGAGCCTTTCGTTTTACCCTTTTATTCTTTTAATAACCTCTAGTCTCATCTGTCGATTTACTGTTAGATTTGTACTCTCTATCCCTTCCTGTCACGGACTGTTTTTCATTTCCTGCATTAATACCTTTCTCTTTTGTCTGATTTACCACATCATCCCAAATTTGAACCCTTGCCCCCACTACTTAGTTTAAAGCCCTCCCACTTCCCTAGTTTTACGGCTTGCAAGAACAACAGTCCCAGCAGGTTTGGGTGTAGATTGTCCCAACGGTACAGGTCCTACTTTCCCCAGTACTGGTGCCAGTGCCCCACGAACCAGAACCCACTTCTCCCACACCAGTCTTTGAGCCACACATTCATCTCCCTAATCTGATTTGTCCGATGCCATTTGCACATGGCCCAGATAATAACCCAGAGATTATGACTTTTGAGGTTCTACTACTTAAATTTGGTGCCAAGCTCCTCATACTGACTAAGCAGGACCTTTGTCCTGTCTATGTCGTTGGTGCTACCATGGACCATGGCGAATGGGTCGTCCTCCTCCCTCTGCAAGTTCCTCTCCAGCCCTGAGCAGACGCCCCTAACCCTCTGGACTCACGCTCTTTCCTGCAGAGAATGGTGTCAATCCCTCTGACTATACTGTCCCCTACTACCATTACATTTCTTCTAACTCCCCCCAATTGAATGGCTTTCTGTACCATGGTGCCATGGCCAGTCAGCTCATCCACCCTGCAGCCCTCACTCTCATCCAAACAAACTGAAAAATCCTCAAACCTGTTGGACTATTGCAAGGGTGCAGGCTCCTGCAGTCCTGCCCTCTGGGTGCCCTTACCTGCCTCACTTCCAGTCAAACCTCCTGTCCCTGACCAATCTTAGGGTGACTGCCTCCTAGAACAAAGTGTCCAGGTAACTTTCCCCCTCCCTGATGTGCCGCTGTGTCTGCAGCTCAGCCTCCAGCTCGATAACTTGGAGCTGAAGTTCCTGCATTGGCAAATATTTACTGCAGATGTGTTTGCCCTGAATCACACCAGTATCCAGAAGCTCCCATATTTCGCAACTGCAGTACTTCACCTGTCCTACCATCGCCAATAAGTGTTAATTAATTAATTGCTAATTAATTATAAATCAATAAAGCCTCCACATCCCAATAGGTTTCGGCACTGCGATTAAACTTTACAATACTGATAAAAACTAATAATGCCAGTTACTGGTTTACATGCTCCTTCTGCTGCACCAAAGTAGGAATGAAATACTGGAGGCTGAAAGGGTAGAAGAATAAAAGTACCTCCTCCCTGTCCTTCACCAAACTCCCCACTCAGCACACTTTACTTCCTGCAGTGAACCTTACCTAAAGCAACTCTTTCCTCCATGCACCAAAAATCCCACTTTGAACCAAATTCCCAAATATACTCACTTGGTCTCTGTCTCATTCAGGCCAAAGCCTCTCTTCGCTGACCATGCGCCTCCTACTGAGCAAGGGTGTAATATTTCTAATTCTCCAGTCCTCTGGCACCTTCCAAGTCTAGCGAAGACTGAAAGATTATGGCCAGTGCCCCTGCAATTTCCACTTTCACTTCCTTCGATATCCTTGGATGCATCCCATCCGGTCCTGGTGCCTTGTCAACTTTAAGTACCAACAGTTTATCTAATAGCTCCCCCTCATCAATTTTAAAGCCTTCTAGTGACAGAGTTTGCTCCTCTGTTACCATGTCCTGGATAGCATCTGCCTGGATCTGGCCTCTGGACAGGAGGTTCCCCAGCCCTGCTGTAGCTGCACAATGGGCTACCTTCAAAGAAGAGATAGTTTAGGCACAGTCAAAGTATATTCCCTCAAACGGGAAAAGTAGGGCAAACAAATCCAAAACAGGGTAGCATCTCCTTACTTGGTAAAGGCAGAGCAAAGTATTCATTTAACACCTCAGTTATGCCTCCTGCTTCCATGTGTAAATCCCCTTTTTGGTCCCTAATCGGCTCTATTCCTCCTTTTACCACTTTTATGCTACTTATGTGCTGAATTTGGGATTCCCCTTTATGTGGGCTATCAGTCTTTTCTCATAATCTCTCTTTGCTTCTCTTACTTGCTTCTTCACCTCTCCTCTGAACCTTCCATATTCGGCCTGGTTCTCAACTGTATTTATTACCCGACACCTATCACAAGCACACCTTTTCTTTATCTTAATTTCCTTTTTCATCCGGCAGCTCTGGATTTGTTTGCTCTACCTATCTTGCTCTACCTATTCCACCCCCTCATAAACAGTATAAAATCCATCATATCACATTCCAACTTCTTTTTAGCTCTGAAGAGTCATATGGATTTGAAACATTAACTCTGCTTCTCAGAATCAGAGTCTCAGTGCAGGAGAGGCCCTTTGGCCCATCAAGTCTGCACCAACATGTGAGAAACACCTGACCTACCGACCTAACCCCATTTACCAGCACTTGGCCCATAGCCTTGAATGTTATGATGTGCCAAGTGCTCATCCAGGTACTTTTTAAAGGATGTGAGGCAACCTGCCTCCACCACCCTCCCAGGCAGCACACTCTGAGTAAAAAAGGTTTTCCTCACATCCCCCCTAAACCTCCTGCCCCTCAACTTGAACTTGTGTCCCCTTGTGACTGACTCTTCAATTAAGAGGAACAGCTGCTCCCTATCCACCCTGTCCATGCCCCTCAATCTTGTACACCTCGATCAAGTCGCCCCTCAGTCTTCTCTGCTCCAACAAAAACAACTCAAGTCTATCCAACCTCTCTTCATAACTTAAATGTTTCATCCCAGGCAACATCCTGGTGAATCTCCTCTGCACCCCCTCTAGTGCAATCACATCCTTCCTATAATGTGGCGACCAGAACTGCACACAGTACTCCAGCTGTGGCCTCACCAAGGTTCTATACAACTCCAACATGTTCTCCCTACTTTTGTAATCTATGCCTCGATTAATAAAGGCAAGTGTCCCATATGTCTTTTTCACCACCCCACTAACATGCCCCTCCGCCTTCAGAGATCTATGGACACACAGGCCAAGGTCCCTCTGTTCCTCAGAACTTCCTAGTGTCATGCCTTTCGTTGAATACTTCCTTGTCAAATTACTCCTTCCAAAGTGTATCATCTCACACTTTTCAGGGTTAAATTCCATCTGCCATTCATCTGCCCATTTGACCATCCTGTCTATATCTTCCTGTAGTCCAAGACACTCAACCTCACTGTTAATCACTCAGCCAATCTTTGTGTCATCCGCAAACTTACTAATCCTACTCCCCACATAGTCATCTATGTTGTTTATATAAATGACAAATAATAGGGGACCGAGCACAGATCCCTGTGGTACGCCACTGGACACTGGCTTCCAGTCACTAAAGCAGCCTTCTTTCATCACCCTCTATCTCCTACAACTAAGCCAATTTTGAATTCACCTTATCAAATTACCCTGTACCCCATGTGCATTTGCCGTCTTTATAAGTCTCCCATGTGGGACCTTGTCAAAGGCTTTGCTGAAATCCATATCAACTACATCAACTGCACTACCCTCATCTACACACCTGGTCACCTCTTCAAAACATTCAATCCAATTTGTTAGGCATGACCTCCCTCTGACAAAGCCATGCTGACTATCCCTGATCAAACCTTGCCTCTCCAAGTGGAGATAGATTCTCTCCTTCAGAATTTTCTCCAATAGCTTCCCTACCACTGATGTGAGACTCACTGGCCTGTAGTTCCCTGGCTTATCTCTACAACCCTTCTTAAATAGCGGAACCACATTAGCTGTTCTCCAGTCCTCTGACACCTCGCTGTGGCCAGAGAGGAATTAAAAATTTGGATCAGAGCCCCTGCGGTCTCCTCCCTTGCCTCCCTCAGCATTCTGGGATACAAATCATCTGGACCTGGAGATTTGTCCACTTTTAAGCCTGCCAACACCACCAATACCTTGTCACTCCCTATATCAATTTGCTCAAGAACCTCGCAGTCTCTCTCCTTGAGTTCGATACCTTCATCCTCATTCTCTTGGGTGAAGACAGATGTGAAGTATTCATTCAACACTCTAGTGATGTCCTCTGGCTCCACCCATAGATTGCCCCCTTGGTCCCTAATGGGCCCCCTTGGTCCCTTTTCCTGGTTATCCTCTTCCCATTGATATACTTATAGACTATTTTGGGATTTTCCCTACTTTTACCAGCCAGAGCTTTCTCATAGGCTCTCCTTGCTCTCCGAATTGATTTCTTAAGCTCCACCCTGCACTGTCTGTACTCCACTAATGCCTCCACTGATTTGCTCCACTTGTATCTGCTGAAAGCCTCTCTTTTCCTTCACATCATATCCTGAATATCTCTGGTCATCCTCACTCCACAGATGCTGCCAGACCTGCTGAGTTTGGTCTCTCCAATGTAGAGTAAATGTAAACTGGACAACCGCTTTGCAGAACACCTGCGGTCTGTCCGCAAGAATGACCCAAACCTCCCTGCCGCTCGCCATTTCAACACTCCACCCTGCTCTCTTGCCCACATGTCTGTCCTTAGCTTGCTGCATTGTTCCAGTGAAGCCCAACGCAAACTGGAGGAACAGCACCTCATCTTCCGACTAGGCACTTTACAGCCTTCCGGACTGAATATTGAATTCAACAACTTTAGATCTTGAACTCCCTCCTCCATCCCCACCCCCTTTCTGTTCCTTCTCCCTTCCTTTTGTTTTTTCCAATAATTTATATAGATTTTTCTTTTCCCACCTATTTCTATTATTTTTAAATCTTTTTCATCCATTCTTAATTAGCACATTCGTTTAGATAATATCACCACCTTCAATGCCTGTGTTCTTTTGTTCTTTTGTCTGTGACATCTTTTGATTATCTGCTCCTATCACTGCTTGCTTGTCCCTACAACAACACCACCCCCCTCCACTTCTCTCCACCACCCCCCACTTCTCTCCACCCTCCAACCGCCGCCACACCCCCCCCGCCCCCCCCACCCCCCCACCTTAAATTTCACCCCTCTCCTTAGGTTCACTCAGTTCTGTTGAAGGGTCATGAGGACTCGAAACGTCAACTCTTTTCTTCTCCGCCGCTGCTGCCAGACCTGCTGAGTTTTTCCAGGTAATTCTGTTTTTGGTTTGGATTTCCAGCATCCGCAGTTTTTTGTTTTTAGCCTCTAGTTATTGTTCTGCAGAACTACTTTCCTGACTTGCAAAATTATATTCTGTATTTATCCCATTTAATATTTTATATTACTCAATGAGATCTCTGCTTAAGTATTTTTTTAGCCTGTAAAGTTTAAATTTCTTTAATGTGGTAAAGTAGGTGTAGATACAATGTCCATCATCCACAACTCAGTGGCAGTATTCTTGCCTGAGTCAGATGGTTGCAAGTTCAAGGCCCACTCCAAAGACTCAAGCACAAAATTTAGGCTGATGGCCCAGTGCATAGAAATGGGTGGACAGTAAATAATAGCCATCTCCAGCATGAAAACTCCCATTTCATAAACTGAAGAGATAAGTAGCAATTCCAAAGCCTGAAGTAATGACAGGCTCTCTCAAATCTCTCCCCTGTGGCAGAAGAGTCAGTAACCAGTGCTTACAAATTTAAGGTGATTGGCAAAAGAACCAAAGGCGGCTTGAGAAAAAAAATGGTTTATGCAGTGAGTTACGATCTGGAATGCACTGACTGGAAGAGTGGTAGAAGCAGATTCAATACTAACTTCTGAAAGGTAATTAGTATCTACTTGACGGGGAAATTTTGCAGGGTCATGGAGAAAGAGCAGGTTAATAGGATTATTTGAACAGCTCTTTCAAAGGATCGATGGGTAAAATGATCTCCCTCCTGTGTGGTATCATTCCCTGATCCTGTGACATATCACCCCTTCAGAAACCCACAGTTATTCCCAAAGCAGAGACTGTAAAGGAGAGACTCGCTGAAAGAATACCATCTTCTTTCTTTCTGCCAAGTTAATTCATCATTTTTACAAGAGGTTCAGGCAATGCCACCAATTGCATTAACCTGACAAGCCCATTCACCATCTCTCCAGTATTAATAACTTGTGCCTCGTTATTCTGGGAAGATGGCATGGGAAATCAATCAGTCTGCTGTACAGGCACCAGAGATATATTTCAAACACAATCTCACGTCACTGCTGAACCAGAGATGATTCAGTAGCACTTCAGAGGCTGTAATGATCTTGCACTGTTATTCTGGAATGCTCTAAAGATTAACTTTTGTTCAGTTGATCACTGAGTAGAGCAATTGCCTGGAAGCGGCTTGCCATCATCTCCACCTACCCCTCTCCTGCTCCCACAGGTGCTGACCCAAGTCTACTTAGAATTCCACTGCCAAACAGGACACTTTAGCATAGAAGCCCAGAGACCAGAGGTTAGTAGTTACTCAACTATGAAACCAGCATCGTGGCTGCTCCAGATCTCACTTAACAACTGGATATACATTTTCCAACAGAGATCATGGGATAGGCATCAGCAAGAATCCTCAAAGCAAGGCCAAACACCAATTATGTAATTCATCTGATTCCAGCTCGACAAAGCCAGAACCATCTGTAACCTGTGCCTCAATTACATCATTAGGAGAAAGGATTGGGCTTACTGTGATCCCAAATTCAAGAGACCAACACCCATTGCCAGGTGGTATGTCATTCACTCACTTAAGTGAACCTGAGGTATTGACATAATATTTGGTCCTGTGGCCACAATACTAATTCACTTGACATATTAAATTTTAACCTTTTGTGCACTCAGTGGTAAAGTGCAGAATTCACAAGTCTTATTTTGATTATTTTGTGTCCTTTACATCCTAGGTTGCTGAAAACGTGTAACATGGGAGTGAACAGCAAAACCGGCACAATGGAAATGAAAATAACATTGCAGAATAGCCACTTCAGAGCAGCGCAAGAATGAAATCCAAATCATTTATTTTTTGTTAAGTAGTTAAGCCTTCAGTTAGTGCAATAGATAGAGACATGGCAGGGCACCTCAGCCCCATGGAATGCATATCCTGTTCCACAGGGGAACTCCAGACTACTTCATGACCTAGACAACCAGGTGCATGAGAAGTGTTGTCTGCTGGAAGAGTGAGATGTGTTTCGAAGCTTGAGCAGCAGCTGGTGTCACTGTGGTGCATCTGCAAGGCTGAGAGCCACATGGATAGCACATTCCAAGATAGACAACCACAGCTCAGGGGTATGCAAGTAGAGAAGGAATAGGTGACCACCAAACAGTCAGGCATGACGAAGCAGGTATAGTCATGGCCAAGGCTACGGTACCATGGGTGACTCAGTTCTGAGGGACAATGCACATCATTTAGAAAGGCAAGGATTAATCAAAGACAGTCAGCATAGACTTAAGGGAAGGTAATGCCAAACTAATTTGAATGAATTTTTTGATGAGGTAACAAGATGGATCAATGAGGGTAGCAGGTTTCATGTAGATGACATGAATTCTTGCAAGGCTTTGATAAGGTCCCAAATGGCAAAGTGTTCAGAAAATTAAATGCTCAGTGGTAGGGAGCAAAGGGTTACGGTCAACAGATAGTTGCGTGATTGGAAAGCTGTTTCTAGTGGCATTCTGCAGGGCTCAGTACTGGCTCCCTTGTTGTTCATGGCATACATCAGTCATTTAGACTTAAAGGGGACATGATTAAGAAATTTGCACATTATATGAAAATTGGCCACGTGGTTGATAGTGAGAAAGAAAGCTGTAGACTGCAGGGAAAAAAAAAAATCAATGGACTGGTTAGATAGGCAGAAAAACAGCAAATGGAATTCAATCCAGAGAAGTGAGGGGCAATGAATTAGGGGAGGACAAACAAAGCAAGGGAATACATATAAATGATAGGATTGAGAGTTGTGTAGAGGAACAGAGGGACCTTGGATTACAGCAGTGGGGAAGCGCGAGGCAATGAAGCAGTTTGAAAACAAGGATGAGTGCTTAAAAAAATCAAGATGGTGCTCTACCGAGAGCCAATGGAAGTCAGTGAGCACATAGATAATAGGGGAATGGGATTTGGTGTGAGTTAAGATACAGGCACCAGAGTTTTAGATTACCTCAAGTTTATGAAGAGGAGAATGTGGGAGACAAACCAGGAGAGCACTGGAATAGTTACATAGAGAATGGCGTGCAGTTCTGGTCACATTACAGGAAGGATGTGATCGCAGTAGAGGGGGTACAGAGGGGATTCATGGGGATTTTCATTTATTTTTAAAAATTTATTTGTTCATGGGAATGTTGGCGTCACTGGCTAGGCCGGCATTTATAGCCTATCTTCAAATGCCCTTGAAGAGCTAGTGGTGAGCTGCCTTCTTGAACCACTGCAGTCCATGTGGTGTGGGTACACCCACAGTGCTGTTAGGGAGGGAGTTCCAGGATATTGACTCAGTGATAGTGAGGGAATGGCGATATATTTCCAAGTCAGGATGGTGACTTGGAGGGGGACTTGCAGGTGGTGGTGTTCCCATGTGTCTGTTGACCTTGTACTTCTAGGTGGACAAGGTCACAGGTTTGAAAGGTTCTGTCAAAGGAGCCTTGATGAGTTGCAGTGCATCTTGTAGATGGTATACGCTGCTGCGACTGTGCCTCAGAGGGAGTGAACGTTTAAGGTGATCGATGGAGTGTCAATCAAGTAGGCTGCTTTATCCTGGATGGTGTGAAGCTTTGAGCATTGTTGGAGCTGCACTCATGTCATTAAGAGATATTGTCTATAATGTTATTGGAAATTACTTTTTTTTTTTAAATAGAATCTATGTCTATGTGTTTGGCTGTGTGTGTCTTAATTGGATTAAAGCCAGCTAGTCTGGGTGCTTTGATGTATTGTAGCTTGAGATGTTAATTAGATAAACATAAAGAAGTTAAAAGATAAAGTGTACATTTGTATCAGTGAACAGATTATTGCTAAATAAGTGCAGCTTGTTAGCGCTGTCAATGACAGCTTCCATCACTTTGATGAGAGTAGACTGATGGGGTGGTAATTGGTCGGGTTGGATTTGTCCTGCTTTGTGTGTACAGGAAAACCTGGGCAATTTTCCACATACCCAGGTAGATGCCAGTGTTGTAGCTGTACTGGAACAGCTTGGCTAGGGGCACGACTCGTTCTGGAGCACAAGTCTCCAGTACTATTGCCAGAATATTGTCAGGGCCCGTAGCCTTTGCAGTATCCAGTGCCTTCAGCCATTTCTTGATATCTGGATAACATATAATTGGCTGAAGACTGGCATCTGTGATGCTGGGGACCTCAGGAGGAGGCCGAGATGGATCATCCACTCGGCACTTCTGGATGAAAATGGTTGCAAATGCTTTGGCCTTGATTTTTTGCAGAGATTTGCTGGTTCCCCCATCATTGAGGTTGGTGATATTTGTGGAGCATCCCCCTCCTGCTAGTTTTGTAATTGTCCACCACCATTCAGGACTGAATGCGGCAGGACTACAGAGCTTAGATCTGACCTGTTGGTTGTTGGATCACTTAGTTCGGTCTATCGCATGTTGCTTCCGCTGTTTGACATCCATGTAGTCCTGTGTTTTAGCTTCATTAGGTTGATATTTTTAAGTATGCCTGGTGCTGCTCCTGGCATGCCCTCCTGTACACTCCATTAAACCAGGGTTGATCCCTGAGCTTGATGGTTATGATAGAGTGGAGAACACACTAGGCCATGTTGTTACAGATTGTGGTTGAATATAATTCTGCTGCTGCTAATGGCCCACACCACCTCAAGCATGTCGAGTTGAGTTGCTAGATCTGTTCGAAACCTATCCCATTTAGCATTGTGGGAGTGCCACAGGGCACAATGGAGGGCATTTCTCAATGTGAAGGTGGGACTTTGTCACCACAAGGACTGTGCAGTCATCACTCCTACCAATACTGTCATGGGCAGATGCATCTGTGACAGGTAGATTGGCAAAGACGAGGTCAAGTAGGTTTTGCCCTCTTGCTGGTTCCCTACCATAGACCCAGTCTTGCAGCTATGTCCTGTAAGACCAGGCAGTGATGGTGCTACCGTGCCAATCTGTGAGATGGTCATTGAAGTCCCCCACCTGTACTGCCACCTTTGGTGGGATGGTGATGTCTGGGACATTGGTACCATCCCATGAGCATGACTACGTTAGGCTGTTGCTTGACAGTTCTCCCAATTTTGGCACAAGCCCCCATGTGTTACTAAGGAGTGCTTTGCAGGGTCGACAGGGCCGGGTTTGCCATTGTCGCTTTCGGTGCCTAGGTCAATAATGGGTAGTCTATCCGATTTCGTTCCTTTTTAGGCTTTGTAGCGGTTTCAGAGGGCATCTAAGAGTCAGCCACATTGCTGTGGGTCTGGAGTCACATGTAGGCCAGACCAGGTAAAGGTCTTCCGTAAAAGGACACTAGTGAACCAGATGGGTTTTTATGACAATCGGTTTTCTCGTGATCATCATTACTGAGTTTAGCTTTTAATTCAAGATTAATTAATTGAATTTAAATTCTTCCAGTTTCCGTGGTAGGATTTGAACCTATGCTCCCAGGATATTAGCCTGAGCCTCTGGATTACTAGTCCAAGTGACAGTGCCATTACGCTTCCGCCTCCTTATTGCCGACAATTAAGAATTTTAGCCGTGAGGAAAGATTGGACAAGCTGAGGTTATTTTCTTTGGAACAGACAAGGTCAAGAGAAGATTTAATTGAGGGACCTAAAAAGGGTGCAGAAAAATAACCTATTTTCCTGAGCTGAGGGGTCAACAACCAGGGACCATAAATTTCACAGCTGGAGTACTGTGTTTGTAGTTCTGGTCCCCACATTATAGGAAGGATGTGATTGCACTGGAGGGGGAGCAGAGGAGATTCACCAGGATGTTGCCTGGGATGAAACATTTAAGTTATGAAGAGAGATTGGATAGACTTGGGTTGTTTTTGTTAGAGCAGAGAAGACTGAGAGGTGACCTGATCGAGGTGTACAAGATTATGAGGGGCATGGACAGGGTGGATAGGGAGCAGCTGTTCCCCTTAGTTGAAGGGTCAGTCACAAAGGGGCATAAGTTCAAGGTGAGGGGCAGGAGGTTTAGGGGGATGTGAGGGAAACCTTTTTACCCAGAGGGTGGTGACGGTCTGGAATGCGCTGCCTGGGAGGGTGTTGGAGGTGGGTTGCCTTACATCCTTTAAAAAGTACCTGGATGAGCACTTGGCACATCATAACATTCAAGGCTATGGGCCAAGTGCTGGTAAATGGGATTAGGTAGGTAGGTCAGGTGTTTCTCACATGTTGGTGTAGACTCAATGGGCCGAAGGGCCTCTTCTGCACTGTGATTCTGTGATTCAAGTAGTTGGTGGAAGGATTACCAGAGAGTTCACCCAGAAAGTGGTCAGTGGCTGGAACTCTGAAAAGGACAGTAGAGGCACAAACCCTCAGATTAAAAAAAAACACTTGGATATGCACTTGAGCTGCTATAACCTATAGGGCCACAGATCACAAATTGGAATGCGGGATATCTTTTTTTGGGCCAGCACAGACATGATGGATGGAATGGTGTTCTTGAGTACTGTAAATTTGTCTGTTTCTATGTTAGTTTCTTAGTCTTGCTTCTCCCTGAAGGCAAGGAATTAGTTTGTTTTTTTTTATTCTTGGTACTTGATAGAAATTAATTATTCCACAAACATAAATCACCACATTTCTATGAACAAATGAAGTGCAATCATTAAATCTATCTGGTTATTAGTGATTTTTAGATTAATTTTACAGCCCATCTTCACAGGTCAAATTTTATAACCAGGTATTGTGACTAATGATGGGAGGTATTCATAATCAATAAACAGCTTCCATTTACTAATGTTGTAAATAGCACTACATTTTATTTCCGTTATCAAATGGTCATTCTGGTTAAACACCCTGGCCATAGAAGGAAAAAAAGCTGAGAGCACAGCCCATCCTGTCCTGAGCTGAACGAGCCTCCGCTCTATTTCACATTAGAGATTTTTTTAATTTTTAATGGGATGTAGGCGTCACTGGCTCATTCAGCATTCATTGCCCAGCCCTAACTGCCCTTGAGAAGCTGGTGGTGATGATGTCTTGGAGATATCTTTGTAGAAGTCACATTGGATAATACAAAACCCATTGAAGGGCCAATTTATTTTGATACATTTCGGCAATCCTTGATCTATCTGAAATCCAAGTAGATTCAAATAGCGATGTGATCTTCAAGGTGGTCCATCATGGCAAAGCTTGCCTCTGCAAGTCAGGGCAACCAATATTGCACATGACCTCCTGCCTTTAGTGACACTTGGGGGAGCAAGTGCATGAGCAAACATCCAGGATGCAAATGTGCAGGCAAGTCACTGCAGAGGGGGAAGTTATGGAATAAGAGAATAAATGTTTTGGAGTAGCTTGCCAACCTTTATGGTTAGAGAGTCAATGAGCATTTTTGACCAAGTAAACCAGCAAGCAGTTTCAACAAAGATGTTTCAACAAAGCCTGAAGTTACACTGCCCCTGTGTAAACTAGTGAAAGGCAGCCCCTTGGGAGTTATTTGGAAGCTTGCTTATTCTCAAACTAACATTTTCACAAAATATGCAGTTAATATGCACCCAAAATAGTTCATTAATTGTACTGAATGGTTGAGAGGCAAAGGAAGAATCTTCAGGCGCACAATACTAAGTACTTTCAGCGTTGCAAAATACACATTAGGAAATTAATGTGCTGAGAGTTTCTTCCTAGTCCTGGTCCTTATACCATCACATACTCATGGCATCAAAGTTTTTTCTCTCTGCCAACTGCAACAGCATGGGGCAATCTCCCCCCAGTTCCTTTGTGGGTATGGCTATATGGCATGAAGCTGCCATAGGTTTGAGGACAAAAGGTCCTAAATCTAACCTGGCAATCTACCTGAGTCCCACCCTCCAGGAAGTGCTTTAAAAAGTTCCATTCTTCAGCATCAATCACTCTGCCAATCAACTGAGGAACATAACATTGGAAAAACATAGAAAAGTTCAGGATGATCAAGAAGCCAACATTAAATGAACACAAACATCTGAGGGTTATGGGGCTGAAGGGGATGACAAAGATGGGGGGGTGGGGGGGTGCAAGGTGACGAAGAGATTTGGAACAAGGATGAGGATTTTAAACTCAAGCTATTTAATTGGGAGCCAATGTAGGTCAGTGAGTATAGGGGTGATGAGTGAATGAGACTTGGTGCAAGTAAAGGTGGGCAGAATTGTGGATGCCCTCAGGTTTACTACAGGTCTAGAAGTAACAAAGGCACAAATGAGGGTTTTAGCCACAGATGAGCTGAGGCAGGGGCAGAGTCAGGTGATATTAGAATTACAAACAGGCAGTCTTCGTGATAGTGCATGTGTTATTAGATGCTCACCTTGGTGTCAAATATGAAACGAAGGTTACCAAGGAAAGGGATGAAATCAAAATAAAAACAGAAAATTAGGTCTGGCAGCATCTGGGGAGAGAAAATTGAGGTTAAAAAGAAAGGTTCTGATTAGAGGTCAACAACTTGAAACATTAACTGTCCTTCTCTCCACAGATGTTGCTTAACCTACTGAGCATTTCTCACATTTTTGGTTTATATTTCAGATTTCCAGCATCTGCAGCATTTTGCTCTGTGTAAGAGTGATAGAGTTAGTGGCTAGGGAGCAAAATTTGTGGTGGGGACTGAAAACAATGGCTTCCTTGGAGAAAATTCCTTCTATCTAGTACTGGATGTCAGATAAGCAGTCTGGCAGTTTGGATAGTTTAAAGATTTAGTGCAAGAGCTTAATTCAGTGACAGCATCAGAGTTAACTTAAATATGCAGCACGACAGTTTTAACTCTGGCACTTGTCTGCCCTCTCAATTCTCAAGACAGTTAACCTCATTCATTCTAAGGACCTTGAAACTGCTCTAATTAAGACACAAGGTTGAGCCCATCACACACGCAACTGGCTTCAAAAGTTAGGTCTACCCAACATATAGATACAATTTCACCACTACTAAATTCCATATTTCTAAAAGATCTTTGGAGTTCAATTACCTCAAAGTTTTACAAACTAAATATTCAAGAAAGACAAGGATCCACAATCTGTGCAAGATCTAGAAACCTGAACAGAGAAGATGCATCAATATATGAGACAGGTGTGATTGACAGCTGTGTTTTTGCATCTGGTATAACTGGTAGTCTGCCTGATATCTCATGGTATCCATGATTGGTGTTATACAGGGGGTTGGATTAGCTAATTAGAGAATCAGACACAATCCAAATCATCAGCTAATAGACAGGGCAGGTATTTTATGGTTCAGTATAGCCTGCTTAGTATAACGTGTGAGGGGGCGAAGAGCTCACCACATATATTTTTTATAAAATACATATAGATATCCTCATGGCTCTCTCTAAAATTTTAAAAACTGTACAAATACTTTTTAAAATGGCTGAATCTGCATCTGCCTGTGGCACATGGACCAAAAGGAGCTATCTTGCAGTTTTGAAGAAACATACACCTCGTTATCTTTGAAGAGACACTAATGACAATGTGGACTGCAAAGGGCAAATTCAAAGACACCTATACAAAGGACATCTGCATTTCATAAGCTAGGCTGGCCAACTGCAGTCTACTTCTCTGATAGGACAAAAGGACCCTGCAACCTTGCTTTCAATTCTTAATGGGGACCCAGACAAGGGATACACATCCCTTGTCAATATGGAGAGGTGGGAGTCATGTGACATGTACCTCCAGTTGGGGAACCAGTTATACCGTCTTGCTGTACTGCAAACTCAGTCTGCCATTTTGCCACTTAACTAGCAGCAGCACAGAGGAGTGGCTCTGCCCAGGTTCGAATACCTGACCCCATCTACACCGTTTCTACTGGAATTTCTGTACCATTGCCTACAAGACAGGCACGCAGAAGTAAATCAATTTCAACGGATGAAGTCAACTCCATGGAACGGTTTTCAACCTGCTGACCCCTGTGAAGGAATAACTCATTGGACTACGATTCTGGACTCTGGGCCTGCGTGAAACAATAATTCTTTTCCCTGTGGTCTTTGCCCTGTAAATCTTTTGCTCCTCTATCCCTCTTTTATTGTGTGAGACCACAGGGGGCTACGATGTGACCTCCCCACACCCATTTCGAGTGTATGCAAATAAACTAACTCTTCCAGCTCATCCTATCACAAGATTGCCAAGAGGTTATTAATAGAAATTTGATCACACCAAAACAGAGGGGTTGGGAAATACGCCACCACTTATATAAAGGGGGAAGCAAATCAAAACACTTTTCAGCTTATAAGAGGGTGGTGAGAGGAGAAATCAGGGTTGTTTAAATTAACTCCCCTCCGGTCCATAACAATAGCTTGCTCAAACTGCCAAGACCACTTGGTTTCATCATGCTTCGAATCATAATTACTGACTAGATGCAGAGTATTTAGAATCTTAATTTCAAAGGTAGCTGAAGCAAAGGCATAAAGCAGAAGGTTAATTAGCTTGCCCAGTTATCTGCTCAGAACATCGCGGACACACTCCTGCAATACCTTATCGCTGCACAGCCCCTGAATGAATCTTCTATGTACTTTTGATCTCCTGCTCTTGGGAAAATAGATTTATAAATGTATGCCCCTCCCCCATCCCTATTCTTCCATGCAAGAGTACAGTTCCAAGTCACATTATCCACCAATTTCAGTTAGCCAAATGTTAGGGAGAAGGGGCACTTCATTATCTCACTGAGACTCCACCATTCCTCTTTGTACTGAACATGACTGCTGGAATGATCCCATCTCTAAAATCAGGTAACACACAATGCAAGTGGGTTAGCAAAGGGGAGCTTCACTTCATTGTGTGTGAGGGCTAGCAATAAATCAATATCATGTTTACACTCAAAACAGGCCGTGTATGAACAGCTGGGAAAAGGTTAGAAGAAGCTGAAGAGAATACTTAATGGGAAAAGAAATGAAGGACAGAACAGGCAAAGAACTCCAGCAGCAATTTCTCTTCCCAGCTATACCTTCACCCAAGAATATATCCTTGGCCTCATCAACTTCTCTTGCCAACATGGGGTCAGCACTTCCAGCTCAACCTTCCCATCACCTCTCCCAACTTCTTTACTACCTCTGTACCTTGTTACAACTTGCCCAATATACAGTCCTGAATAAAGCACAATCTCCTCTAATCAAAAATTGGAAAAACTGAAGCCATTGTCTTTGGCACCCATGGCAAACACCATGCACAAGCCACCAATTCCATACTCTCTTCAGCTATTGTCCCAGGTTAAACTAGGCTTTTCACAACCTTGCCATCTTATCTGATCCCAAGATCAGCTTCTGACCACACATCCTCTCCATCAAAAAAACCACCTACTTCCACCCCATACTACAGTCCATCTTCTGCTGAAACCCTCATTTGTGCCATTGCCACTTCAGCTCCTGGCCACTTTCTATAAACTGGATCTTGTCCAAAATCCCATATCAAGTCCCATTCACCCATCATCCCTATCCTCAATGTCCTAAATTTTCTCAGAAATCAACAATGTTTCAAATTTAAAATGCCCTGCATATTCAAATTCGTTCCTTCTCCTTCCCCATTTCTCCAACCTCCTCACAACCTTGGCGATCTCTGCCTTGCTCACCTTTGCCCTCTTGTGTACTTTTCACTTTCTTCACCCCACTATTAGCAGTCGTACCTTTAGACATTCAGCCCCTACAGCAGTGATGGGCAACCTAGGCTAATGAGTGGGCCACATGAGCTGCCCACTTTCATCTCAATGGACTGTAAGATTGAAGTCAGGCATGTGTACTAACCATGACCCCATGAATAAGATTAAACACAGTTAATACATGCCGAATACTTTATAATGAGTTACAGAAAATGTTTAATAATTCATATATGAATAGGAGTGCAACTTCAGATGGTAAAGTGAAAGAAATCTTTATGCTTACTAACTTACTTACATCATACTTAGTGAGACTTCTGGTTGGATCTATCCTTCATAAGCTTAGATTAGGACTCAGGGATGTGCAGACACTTCGCAATTCAGGACTGAGGTTTCCATCCATTAGTCTGTTGCACTTCCTGCATTTGATGTGTCCCATAGCAGGAAAAGTCTGCTCACATGCAGCACTTTGATTGGATGCAGAGGGAGTGCACAGCTCTCAGAGTCAATGTTGCGTACAATCAATAAGCATCTCACTTCACGTACCCTTGCTTTGCGTGCATATCACATTAGTAACGCTGGTAGGAAAGAAACTATGTGAACAGAAACCAGTGGAATCTGGCAAACCTGTGTGTGGACAATGGTTAACAAAAAATGTCTCAGGCCTCACTCAGAACCCTGATGGGCCACTCATCTACGCTCATTTCTGTCCATTTACCTTTGTGAAATGCCTTGGGCAGTTTTTCTATGTTAAGGCATTACAGAAATGCAAGTTGCTGAAAAACAGGAAATTGAATAAGCAGATTGGTAAAGTACTTGCATTTTATTTTAAATGTAAAATAGTGTTTTCAAATGCAACAGTTCATGGTCAGTTCTGTAGCTACTCCTTTGCAGAATTAATGTTTCTGCAGCAGAAAAGATGAAAACAGTCAGTCAGTCAGGGAGCCAGGGCTCTCCCTGAAAGCTGCCAGTATTCAAAGTGTTAAGAGAAAAAAAAAATGGAAATTGATGCCCAACTTTATTCAACACATCACTTCATAAAAATGACCTTGCGCCTAAACTTATTTGTTTTGCATTATTGTCATTCTGTCTAGCAAATGAGATTGCTCCAGTTTCCATGTAAATTAAAATGTTAATTTTATTAATTTATTGACAACACTGCATACCATTAGAGACTGAGGTTCCACATAATTGCAAATTTGTTTAAAAATTTATAAGCATTGTCATTATTGTGAAGGCAAAATCGTTTTCATAACATTGTTTTGATTCAATATGTAGGCTTAAGAATTGTAAATAAAAATCCGCCTGCAGTGCTTGCTATGGCCATCAATGTCACATCACCCCCATCACTCTCAGACAGCTCATCACTCAACCTCTAGCCTTTTGCCTATAAAAAGGCATTTCAAAATGAGAGGTTTGCAAGAATAATTTGTTAAATTGATCAGTCCATCATCTTAAATTTACGAACAATAAAAAATCCTTAAGTATTCCATATACTATACAGTTTATGTAAACAGCTATTTTTATACAGGTAGCAGGAATCTACTTAGAAATAGCAAAACAGAAATAAGACATTCAGCCCAACCAGTCCATGTCAGTGTTTACCCTCCCACAACCAAATCATCCCAATTTACCCATGCAGTTGCCTATATTCCTTCACCTGTTACTTTATACAGGATACAAATTAGCTCATAATTCACAAGTTACTTAGAAATATTCCTGTCATCAGGGGTACTACATAGCAAATTTGAAGTTGTTGACTGATTGCTGGAGAGGCCCTAAGTAGCATAGGATACTTACCACTTAGGCTTTCAACCAACTCTTGGTGACTGGTCAATAAATACATTTGTACATTAGTATTTCAAAACTTTCATAATGGGTTTACAGATTCCTCATGGCTAAAGGTGCGTCACTGGCTTTCAAAAGGATGTGCAGATTTTATAGAAGGTGCAGAAAGGATTTACAAGAATGGTTTCAATGATGAGGGACTTTGGTTACCTCAGTAGATTGGAAAAGCTGGGGTGCTCCCCTTAGATAAGGTTGAGAGATTTTCTGGAGGTGTCCAAACACATCAAGGATCTAGACAGAGTGGATAGAGAGAAACTGTTCCCACCGGAAAAATGTTCAAGAACCAGAAGACATCAATTTAAGGAAATTGACAAAAGAACCAAGGATGACATGAGAAACACTTAACACAGCAAATGGTAACTTGAATGCATTGTCCAAGTGTGTGGTGGAGGCATATTCAATCATGGCTTTTAAAAAGGGAATTGGATAGGCACAAGAGAAACCAGTAGCAAGGCAATAGGAAAGGACAGGGAGAGGAGGATTAGTTAAAATGGCCTGGCAGAGAGCCAACATGGACATGGTAGGCTGAATGGCTCACTTTTAAGCTGCAACCATCAAAGAAAAGAGAAATCATTGAAAATCAATGCATGTTTTTGGCACAGATGGCCATTCAACCAACCCTATCTGTGCCAGAAATCCAAAAGTAATCTCTCATAGTTCTGTCATTTTTCTCTATTTCAAAGGGTTATCCACATTTTCCTTAAAGATAAGGTCTTCCGCTTTGTCATGAAGCTATTACTGTAAGTAGTATTACTGGAAAATATTTTTCTTTTAAAAGAGAGGTTTAGTCTGTGGGTGTGTCTTAATTGGATTAAAGCCAGCTAGTCCAGGTGCTTTGATGTGTACTAGTTTTGATATGTAAGAGAGGTAAGCATGCATTTGCAACTTTTGAATACAGCACTCAAGAAGCAGAGTGCAAACTGACACCTGTCTAACAGATACCAAGTCATATATTTATATTACTAATAAAATTGGTATTATAAAGGGGTTTTATTGTTAGAAGAGGCTGGTAATACATTAAGAATTTACATTCAATGGGCGATGGTAGGTATAACTTCAGCAGTTTTGAGGTGTGTGCAGCTGAGGCAATATAAGATCAAAAGACAGCTGTAAGCCTCCAACTGTCTCCACAGGAACCAAAGTGAAAAGAACCTCATTTTGAATTCGTAAGGTGAAAATGCTTTGCCTGATGTCTGGCTAAGTCTATGGGTTGCTGTTGCCTTAATGGAGATTAGTTTGGGAATTTGTTAAAAGTTATGGTAGCAGTAATTTGTAGCCACATGTATATATATTTTAACCTGCGTAAATTAATAACATTTTTCATTTAGATTAATCTAAAACCTCGAGAACTGGTGATCTGATTCCTGAATTTAGAGTTGCATCACAAACATAACACTTAAAATTATAGGTTATTACAGTTGTTTAAAGATTCCCTCTGGGATTTTTAAATAACTCAGCTTTACCAACTGTATCGGTTATAACAGCTTCAAACTATTTACAAAAACATGCCTGTGTAAAATAAATTCTCCTAATCTCGCCTTCCTCTGGACCATATTAAACAGGCTCATTCATTCAGAATTCACTCATTCCGCAGCTAAAAGTTTTTCTTCATTCCCAGAATTTAAGCTTTGATTAAATTTCCCTTGGCCTTCTTTCTTCCAGCAGAATCTCAAGTATATTTTAACTATATTTCCCTTTCCTGGTAAGCCTGCACTGTATGCATTCTATGACTTTAATGTCCTTCCTATAATGATGTGCCCAAAACTGACAACTACAGTCTAACTTATGCCTTGCTCAAATTCATCATTACTCTAACAACAAAATAAAGGCAGCATGATACACCTGGAGTATCATCTAAGGAGAGTCAGCTGCTTAAATGAAAATGTAAACCTTAGGAACCCAATACAAGAAACATCTTAGAATGGGTCTGCTCTTCTGTGCCTCAACTTTCCATGCAGAAATGGAGGCATCCTGGTTCACAACCATCATCTAGAGAAGAATGAAGACCAGAAATTATGACTGATGGATGAATATTATTGCAGAAGAATATTAAAAGCCAGGCCCATTTATGACTGCTGCCTTAAAGAGATCGTCAATCATTTATTGGAACTTTTTTCAATTTTTTTCTCAACAGTACAGAACAGCCTCTATTTTCCTTAAGTTTTACCTTGACATCCTGTCAGAGTAGTTTCATTTTCTGAAAAACCACTTCAGCAATGTCTCTTAGCAGTATGTTCATGAAAGAATATCACTCAGTCAACATTTAAACTGTGGAATCAGGCACACTGCCTCTATTTATCAACCCATTTACCAAAGCGGTTGCCAACCCTCTGTCTATTGTGACATGTCACCTACCTTTGAAAAATGTAGGGACCCACTGGTACTTCAGACTTATAACTGAAGTTCATTTACTGGAGCCCTGGTCTGACCAGGTAAGATCTATCAACCCTGAGTGCAAGCTCTCGATAGCTGTGCCAGTTCAAGCACCCAGTGAGCTCTGGCTGCATGATGATGGTGCGAGTAATAAATCATAACATATTGGGCATTTTTGATCCAGCTGTTCTTCACAGCGCCTGAGAGTTAAACATAATACACTTTACTCAACCAGTATACTGGAAATTGTTCTCTCTCCTCAGCTACCGTCCCCCCTCCCTTTAGAAATAGCTATCATCTTCTCCTCAAACGATCCACCCTTGGCTTCTCTATCCTTGCAAACTACCATCCCATCTCTTAACTCCTTCACCTCTCTAAAGTCCTTGGACCTCAAATCAGTGCCCAACTTTCCTGAAACTTCACCCTTGAATCTCTCCATTCAGGTTTGTCTCCGTTACAGCCCCAAACTTGCTCTAACCAAAGTCACAAATATGACTGCTAACACTGTCATTTTCCTTGATCACAAAATGATGACACAATCCACACTGCCTTTTGTTCATTTTCTCATCCCACCATATGTGGTCACGCTCTTTTTTTCCAGCCATCTAGACCTCAAATTCTGGAATTTCCTGTCTAACTGGCACCTCAGTCTCCCCCATAAAGGCTCTTCTTAAAACTTACCTCTTTGATGAAGCTTTTAATCACCCTAATATTTCCTTCTTTGGCTTGGCATCCATTTACTTCTAACTGCTCCTCTGAAGAGTCCTGACGTTTTTCTTAAAAGCATTGTTTAAATGCACTTGATGATTATTTATATCCAAGCAAAGTGTGTACCTAATCACAGCTCATCAAATCAATGCCCATTTCTTGTGGTTCTGAAACTGCCAAGCATAATACAAACCACCACCTAGGTACACCCAAGCAGCCAACATGCCTCCCCTCACATGCCAAAATATGATCTTAGGCATGGTCAAATGTACTAACACTAGTTAACTAGCTTAGTGGTTGCAGAACTTAAAGGTTACACACTGTGCCAGAATCAATGATTTCTGAATATCTTTAGGAAGTACAGAATTTCTTTTTATATTTGAGGAAATTTTAATCCAAAGATCAGGGAGCTTGGGAGACATGTCCAGTCTCCATCAGGGGAATGCTGCTTTCCAAATGTCTTCAAATGGCAAGCCTTGTCTTTCCTGTCAAGAACTGCTCAACAAGTAGCATTTCCTGGGAATAGACTATACTATATAAATATATTGTTTACAGATGGTTAGAACCATACACTTACAGCTCAAGGAATATGCAACATGATACAACAGGATACATTTATGCAATACCATACAGGGACATGATCAGATACAAACACCGGAAACTACCACAGACACATTGGGATAAACTATCTCTATCCCTGCTATAGCTCCCACAGTTCTGACTGTGCATGGAAGTTGAATATAAAATTAGCTGTGCAGTGTTTGGGGGGCGTGGGGAGGAAATGTGAGAGATTAAGTGTAAAAGAACACACAAGGCAGAAAGGGGTGTATAAACTCATCGGCTATGGGTGGAGGGGAAAAGAGAAGATCAGAAATAAATGAAGGGGGCAGGAGACAGACTGGGAGAGTGACAGAGAGAAGATTATTTGAGAAATAAAAATATTGAAGGTTTAATGCACTGACTGAAGATGACATTACTTTACATCCAGTGCTTGTGCTGTAAAAAAAATTGAGTTAACATGTGAATTTTGCAATTTCAAGCAAATTCATGAAAAAGGTAACAGCCCATTTAAAAGAATATATTTTAAAGAGAAATGGCCTGACTGTAGACTGCAGAGAACAATAATTATGGGTGAAAAATTGATAAAAGCCTGTTAGAGCTTCCATTTTGATCATTCAAATGCCAAATTAAAAGTCACAGTTTCTTAAACCAAGTCATTGTCCAGGTCACTAAAATCATAGAAAGTTTACGGCTCAGAAGGAGACCCCTTGGCTCACTGCGTCTGCGCCAGCCAATAAAATGAGCCACCCAGTCTAATCCCACTTTCCAGAATTTGTTCTGTGCCCCTCAGGTTGTAGCACTTCAGATGCACATCCAGGCACCTTTTAATTTCTGCCTCTACCACCTTTTCTGTCAGTGAGTTCCAGGCCCCTATCACCGGCTGAGTGAAAAACTTTTTCCTCATCTCCCCCTTAATCCTTCCACCAATCACTAATTCTAAACCCCCAGTCACTGACCTCTCTGTTAAGGTAAATAGGGCCTTCCCATTCACTCAAGACCCCTCAAAATTTTGTACATCTCAACCAAATCTCCTCTCAGCTTCCTGTTTCAAGAGCAACCTCAGCCTCTCCAATCTTTCCTCATAGCTGCAATTTTGCAGTCCTGATAACATCCTCTTAAATGCCCTCAGTACCCTCTCTAATGCAATTACGTCCTTTCTGTAATGAGGTGACCAGAACTGGACAAAGTACTCAAGTTGTGGCCTAACTAACATCTTATATAGTTCCAGCATTGCCTCCCTGCCATTATATTCTATTCCTTGGCTAATAAAGGAATGGATTCCACATGCCTTACACTGCTACCCTCAGGGGTCTGGTAACATTCACTCCAAAAGTTCCTCACTTCCTCTACACTCTCAGTATCCTCCCATTTATTGTCTTTCCTTTGCCTTGTTTGACCTTGCCAAATGCATCACTTCACACTTCTCTGGGTTGAATTCCATTTGCAACTTTTTTGCCCATCTGACCCACTGATAGCTTCCTGCAGTCTACAGCTATCCTCCTCACCATCAACCACACAGCCAATTTTTGTGTTTGCAAACTTCTTGAGTCCCCCTACATTTATGTCCAAATCTTGGTACTGAGCCCTGTGGAACCCCACTGGAAACAGCTTTCCAATCGCAAAAACACCCTTCGATAATTACCCTTTCTCACCTGTCGCTGAGTCAATTTTGCATCCAGCTTGCTACATTCCCCGGGATCCCATGGACTTTCAGTTTCTTAACCAATCTGTCATGTAGGACCTTGTCAAAAGCCTTGCTAAAATCCATGTAGACCACATCAACTGCCCTACCCTCATCAATCCTCCTTGTTACTATTTCAAAAAATTCAATCAAGTTGGTCAGACACTACCTTCCTTCAACAAATACATGCTGACTATCCTTGATCAAACCATACCTAAGCGACAGTTTATCCTGTGTCTCAGAATTGATTCCAATAATTTGCCCACTACTGAAGTTAGACTGAATGGTCTGTAATTATTCAGTCTATCTCTCGTTGCCTTTTTAACCAAAAGGTGCAATGTTAGCAGACCTCCAACCCTCCAATTGACACTTGAATCCAGTGAGGATTGGTAAATGATAGCCAAACCTTCCTCCCTGGATTTCTCCCTGGATTTTTTAACAACCTGGGGTACATTTCATCTGGCCTTGGTGATTTATCCACTTTCAAGGATGCTAATCCCCTTAATACTTCCTCTCTTCCTATGTTTAACATATCCAATACTTCACAAAAGATGGGCATGATACAGACATTGTAGTTAAGGAGAAAGCATGTGAAGACAGGCACAAGGTATTCATTAAGAGCCATGCCTACATCTTCCATCTCCACACACAGGTTACCTTTTCCTGGTCTTTTATGGGCCCTAATCTTTCCTTAATTATCCTCATATCTTAAATGTATTGATAAGACATCTTTTGGGTTCTCCTTGATTTTACTTGCCAATATTCTTTCATGCCCCCTCTTTGCTTTCCTAATTTCCTTTTTGATTTCACCCTTGATTTCTACTCCTCTCAGCTTTCTGTAGTATTGAGTTCTCGGTGCCTGACATAAGCTTTCCTTTTCTGCCTCATCTTACCCCGTAAGCTCCTTGACATCCAGGGGGTTCTGGATGTGGCCACCGCACCCTTTTTCTTTGTTGGAACGTTTTTACTCTGAACCCTTCAAATCTCCCCTTTGAATGCCTCCCACTGTTCTGATACTGATTTACCTTCAAGTAGCTGTTTCCAATCCATTTTTGTTAAATAACTTCTCGGCCTAGTAAAATTGGACTTACCCTAATTTAGAACTTGAACTCCTGTTCTATTTTGTCCTTTTCCACAATTATGTTAGAATAACTGAATTATGATCACTACCACCAAAAACTTCTTGCTCCAT